>NC_041228.1:8623303-8635256 GCF_002837175.3 Physeter macrocephalus
CTCCCAGACCGGGGCGCGAACCCGGTTCCCCTGCATCGGCAGGCGGACGCGCAACCACTGCGCCACCAGGGAAGCCCCTCTTTCAGCTTTTAAAATGCCCATTATCCACGGGCTCTGAGCCCCAAGTTCAGGTTGGCAGCCTTTTTCCATCACTCTTTTCTGGCCCTGGTCTTGGATCTCCCCATCAGAGTGGATGCTTCTTCCACCCAGAGAGGGAAATAAGCAAGATTCGTAGACCTGAAGGTGTTAGCCAGCAAGGTGGAGGCATTTCTCCACAGCACAGGGTGATCCTAAAGAAGAGGACATTTTGCAACACTACTTTCCTACTTGATCAGCCCGCTATTCCTTCCTTCTTTCTCTATCGAGCTCTTTGTATGAATAACAAGGGTCAAGTCTCCACTATGTATCAATTTAACACTGAGCCGAGCCAGCAGGATACAGAGACAAATCAGAAATAAACCCAGAAACTGAGGATTTCATAGTTGGTGGGAATAAATGGTCATAAACCCACATTAAAATATGACATAGTAAGTGACAAAAATCAAGTCACACACACAGGCAAAACCTATTAGTCTCATACCCTTGGAAGAAAATCACATTTGAACAATCCATGTTGCATATTTGCTGGAAGGATAATGAGGAAGGCCGACATTTCCAGAAAGAAATTTGAGTTTAAATTTCGAGAAATGAAGCATCTGTAAAACTGACCTTATCCCTTCTTTTCCCTTTAAGTTAATAGTGAATTGTTCTATAATCGTATAGTAAGCATTGAATATGGGATAAGAATAACAGAGTAGGAGGCTGGCATTACTCAGTGTGCTTGTTGAATAGGACAGCCCCTGTGGTCAAAAAAAAATCGTGGTTTAGTGGGGCAGTTGGCCATGTGAAGAGACAAATTACAAAGAAGTGTGACAGATGCTATAGCAGATACAAGCTCTGCTATACAAGCTCGTATAGCAGAATACGAGCCATGGGACCCCAGAGGAAATAAGTAATAGGACTTATGGAGGAATAGGAGTTTGTTAGGCAAAAAATGGGAGAGGCCACTCCAGGCAAAAGGTGGAGAGTGAGAGGCAGACTGGAATATCTCAGGACCACAGAGAGTTCCATGTGGCTACAGCAAAAATGGGAGGCCACTGTCCCAGCATATGTCCCTATTCAGGAAACCTTGCCCTTCCCAACATCTACTTGGGTCTCGCAATTGAGTTTTGACTTTCCCCAGAGTTCCAGCAGCAACACCTCTGTGCCTCGGTTTCCAGAGTTTTAGAGTGTCCTTTTAGAGTGTCCTGTAAATTGAGGGTGACAGAACCTGGGAAATCTTTATAGCCAGCTTTACATGAGCAACTGGTGGCTCCCCAGAATATGCGAGAATCACAGAATGATACAGGTGGAAGAGAAGTTAGAGACTGTTTAGCCCAACCTCCTCATAGCTCAGGCGAAGGACTGAAAGGGAATTGGATTCCCACGAGTCCTATGTGAAGCCAGTGACACAGCCTGTCCTGAAAACTCTTCTTCCTAATGACATGCGTGGCCTTTTCACTGAAGCCTTTTGAAGCAATCCCTGAGGCCACCAGCCAAGAGCAGGATATTATTTTGCTGAGTATTTGCTACATTGTTAACTATAGCAGCCCTGCACTCTTACTCCACCTCACACAAAAATAAATAAATGAACATCACCATGGATCCAGCACCTATGATAAGCCCGGCACTGCTGGGGAACTTTGCAAATGTTATCTCATATCACCCTCAGGATACCCTATGAGTGTAGATTCTATTATTGCCTCTCGTTTATATATGAAAAAACCAAGGCCCAGAGAATTAAGTAATCAGCCTGAAAGTCATATACTCTAGTAAGTAATGATGGTAGAACTAAAAATAAGTCTTTCTGACTCTGAAGTCTAAGCTTTTTCCCACTCAGACTCATTCTCTACCTCTCCTCCCACAGCCTATAAAGATGGAGAGGGAGTTCCTTGCTATGAATAATTAGCCATTATGACTTTTTTTTTTTTTTTTTTTTTTAGTATGGTTCTCTTCTTACAGCCACAAAGGATAGTAACTGCGTTCAACCCTGATTTAAATCTTTAGGTATTGTCTTGAATACTATTCCTGGTTTCTGAAGAATGCAACATACATCTGTCAGAGGGTGAAAAGGGTGTTCCACTCACACAGTAAGTACACAGCCGGACTGTATTGTAAATCGCGTTCTGTGAAAAGCTTCTAGAACTCTGAGTGATGTTCCTGCCTTAGCACGGGGTCAATAGGAGGAAGTATAACTCATCTAGGGAGCGTGAATCCTAGACAAAAAGAGTCTAGGGTATTTCTGAATCCCCTTCACCTAACAGTTTGGAAAAAAAAAAAAAAGCAGGAGTCAGCCCAGCCAAACACTGCTGCTTTCTCTGTGCTCGTGGGCAAGCTTCTTATCCCCTCTGAGTCCCCATGTAAGCTAGAACGACAAAGACAAATGAAACAGGAGACAATCACCATGTAAGCATTCAAAGTCCTGACCAAAGCAAAATGTATACAAATCATTCAAGAAGAAGAAGGCAGCTTGAAGTGCTAGAAGTGGATGTGTATGCTACCTCTGTCCTTGTCCTCATGGCATCTGAGCCCCATTTATTCTCAGAGATGCCAGACATCTTCTTCTTTTCTTCTACTCCTGCTGACAAAAGTGGCTGACGTAGTCTGTCCATTCCCAAAACCAATAGTTTGGCCATGGTATTGTGCCATCTTCCTGAACTGTCTGGTCAAGGGACTCTGGCTTTCTGAAAAGCATGGAACCATGTGGAACTCTGGGAAAAATCCTTTCTAAGTATAACCCAAATATAAGGCAGGTGGTCATATGGCCATGCTTTACACAACAAACAATATCTCTCACGTCCCACAAGCTACCGTCTCAAAACCTCTCTTTAGGCTTCATTTTCCAACGTATCACTCAATAACTTTCCTAAAATCAAGCTTTCTGGCTCTTTCTCTGTTTCCATATATCTCCTCTGATTATTTTCTTTTCCTTTTGCCTTTCACTTTTTTATCTCTCAAACACAGCTTCCTCATTTCGTACACAAATCCATCACGCCACTTCCGCTGCCTTCTCCTTCCACCATCACCTTTATTCTGCATCATAAAAACCAAGCATTGGACTGGGGGTGTTGGAGGGGCTCAGTAGTCAAAAATAGAAATCTATTTACCTGGTGTGGAGAGAGGGAATAGGAAATCTTGCAAACTGCTTATTGACTAGCTCTTCTATTGTCCTCATCACATTAAAATCTCCACACAAACAGCATTCTACATTTACGGAACATCATAATGAGTTCAGATTAGCATTGTGCAAATTGGGGAGATGAGGTTGGTACAGCTGGGTGTTAGAAAAACATCACTGGGCAGAGACTGGCGAAATGAGGCTTGCTCTCAAGACGACTTTTCTGCTAACTAGCAAGGGGTTCTTGCACAAGTTCCTTCATTCTCTGACGCTGACTCTGAGTAACACCCTGTCCTATGCACTGCCATATACTGGCCCCTTGGGAAGAGCCTGAGCCATCGATGGTGCTGTCAGAATTTATGTCTCTGTAGCATTTCCTTCGCCATACCATGAGTTCCCTCTCTTTTTTTTTCCAGCCTTAAAACAAAAATGCCTCGAGAATATCTGCAAGTCTGTTTGAGGTCTTGAAAAAACAACGGGACCTAACAGTAAGCCGGGCAACATCTGTTCACCGTGGCCCCTGGCCCAAGTTGGCTGCATTTGCAGAATTCACCCAGGCTGCAGCCAGATCATCAATTAATTGAATGTGGGTCTCTTTGGAAGTAGCAGTTCTTTCTCTCCCGTGAATCTGTGTAAGGCACTGAATGTGGAAGACCACATGTTAGAGCTCTCACAATCACTGCGGCGATGCTGACTCCCTTGCCTGCTCCAAGGTCATGGAAACCTAGTAGCTATGCTCAAGGGACCCCCATGATGACTGAGACTGAAGAAATGGGATGTGGGGTGTCGTGCGAGCATGAACAAACCAGTCCAGGCACTGAGACTCTGACATAGTCCCTGAAGTGGCTTAAACTTGGGACTTCAGGAAGACAACACAAGGATAAATGAGGAAAGCTGAACCCATCCTCTGGAGAGAGTCACATATGCTTTCTCTATACAGTTTATTCAAACTTGCTTATCTACAACTCATCAGACTTGCTGTACTATCAATTCAGATAACCTTCCAAGCCCCCTAAACAGGAGGGGATGAGAACCTTCCCTCACGGGGAGGTGGAGAGTGTTGTTTTGTTCATGTCTGGTCTTGATTTCTCTTCTGCGTGTCCCACTGTACTTGGGGGTGCCCAAGGGCACGCTCAGGTTTGATGATGTACTGATAGGACTCACAGAAGTCAGAAAAGTTCTTATTGTCACCTTTACCATCGACTGCAGCAAAAAGATGGAGATTAAGGTCAGCCAAGGGAAAAGGTGCAGAGGGCAGAGTCCAGGCACAAGCTTCTGGCTGTCCTCTCCAAGTGGACTCACACGGACAGCACTGAATCCCTCCAGCAATGATGGGTGACAGCGTGTATGGAGTATTGTCAACCAGGAAACTCACCCGAGCCATGGAGTCTGGGGGTTTTGCTGGGGGTCAGTAAAATCAAGCTTTCTGGCTCTTTCTCTGTTTCCATATATCTCCTCTGATTATTTTCTTTTCCTTTTGCCTTTCACTTTTTTATCTCTCAAACACAGCTTCCTCATTTCGTACACAAATCCATCACGCCACTTCCGCTGCCTTCTCCTTCCACCATCACCTTTATTCTGCATCATAAAAACCAAGCATTGGACTGGGGGTGTTGGAGGGGCTCAGTAGTCAAAAATAGAAATCTATTTACCTGGTGTGGAGAGAGGGAATAGGAAATCTTGCAAACTGCTTATTGACTAGCTCTTCTATTGTCCTCATCACATTAAAATCTCCACACAAACAGCATTCTACATTTACGGAACATCATAATGAGTTCAGATTAGCATTGTGCAAATTGGGGAGATGAGGTTGGTACAGCTGGGTGTTAGAAAAACATCACTGGGCAGAGACTGGCGAAATGAGGCTTGCTCTCAAGACGACTTTTCTGCTAACTAGCAAGGGGTTCTTGCACAAGTTCCTTCATTCTCTGACGCTGACTCTGAGTAACACCCTGTCCTATGCACTGCCATATACTGGCCCCTTGGGAAGAGCCTGAGCCATCGATGGTGCTGTCAGAATTTATGTCTCTGTAGCATTTCCTTCGCCATACCATGAGTTCCCTCTCTTTTTTTTTCCAGCCTTAAAACAAAAATGCCTCGAGAATATCTGCAAGTCTGTTTGAGGTCTTGAAAAAACAACGGGACCTAACAGTAAGCCGGGCAACATCTGTTCACCGTGGCCCCTGGCCCAAGTTGGCTGCATTTGCAGAATTCACCCAGGCTGCAGCCAGATCATCAATTAATTGAATGTGGGTCTCTTTGGAAGTAGCAGTTCTTTCTCTCCCGTGAATCTGTGTAAGGCACTGAATGTGGAAGACCACATGTTAGAGCTCTCACAATCACTGCGGCGATGCTGACTCCCTTGCCTGCTCCAAGGTCATGGAAACCTAGTAGCTATGCTCAAGGGACCCCCATGATGACTGAGACTGAAGAAATGGGATGTGGGGTGTCGTGCGAGCATGAACAAACCAGTCCAGGCACTGAGACTCTGACATAGTCCCTGAAGTGGCTTAAACTTGGGACTTCAGGAAGACAACACAAGGATAAATGAGGAAAGCTGAACCCATCCTCTGGAGAGAGTCACATATGCTTTCTCTATACAGTTTATTCAAACTTGCTTATCTACAACTCATCAGACTTGCTGTACTATCAATTCAGATAACCTTCCAAGCCCCCTAAACAGGAGGGGATGAGAACCTTCCCTCACGGGGAGGTGGAGAGTGTTGTTTTGTTCATGTCTGGTCTTGATTTCTCTTCTGCGTGTCCCACTGTACTTGGGGGTGCCCAAGGGCACGCTCAGGTTTGATGATGTACTGATAGGACTCACAGAAGTCAGAAAAGTTCTTATTGTCACCTTTACCATCGACTGCAGCAAAAAGATGGAGATTAAGGTCAGCCAAGGGAAAAGGTGCAGAGGGCAGAGTCCAGGCACAAGCTTCTGGCTGTCCTCTCCAAGTGGACTCACACGGACAGCACTGAATCCCTCCAGCAATGATGGGTGACAGCGTGTATGGAGTATTGTCAACCAGGAAACTCACCCGAGCCATGGAGTCTGGGGGTTTTGCTGGGGGTCAGCCATGCGGGGACATGAAGTGCCTACATGGCTGAGCTTAGTTACTCAGGCTTCCGCCCTCCAGAGGTCAAGCTGACACTGTGTGACTCATGGAGCCCACTACAAATCACCTCGTTAGCTTAGACTACCTGGCGTGGTCCAAAGCCCCAGGTACACAAAGACACTCGCCAAGCAATATATTCCAAGGGTTTAGAGGTTATGTCCTAGGAACTGTTCAAGGACCAGACCTTTCTTTGGCAGTTGCAAGATTTGAATGCCCTCCTGAGTCAACCCTCTACATCCCACTCACACACTACGTCCCACTCACACAACGAGTCATCCCCCTTATGGGATCAGGTCCCTGTATGCTATTTCCATGTCTGTGGTTGCTCCAGTATCTCCGTAAACGTCGAGTGTCTATGCAGAGCGTTACTAAGCTCTCTCCGGCGGCCCCGCCTGGACCCCTTCGTTCCTCACTGCAGGGACAGCTTCCCTCCACTCACTCACCTTGCACGCGGCCGAACATCAGCTTTCCCTCCTTTATGATCTACGCCCACCACTTTCCAAGTAGCATCCAAGTGGAGACAGTTTCCCCCATCGGAAGACGCTGAGTGTCCTTGCACGAGCAGCGAACATCGGGTTCTTTCGTGAGGGAAGTAGCCTGATGCTTCCCTGTCTGGTCAAACACAGAAAGATTTATTGTTAATCCCCAAGACACTTGAGGGGCCCTCAAAGTTACGCAAATGTCAAGCTCATAAACAGCTGTGGTGGGGCCTCCTACGGCCTGCAAAGGGCCCCTTGTTTGCAAAGCTGAGGATATAGTAAATTTGCTAAGGCAAAGGGATTCGTACCTGGATAGGAATCAAGAAAACAGCCTCATTCATTAAGTGTGGGTTAATCTGACCCGACCCTCTGCGATGGATCAAATTGATATTAATTAGGGACCTTTGGCAGGAAATGATCCCTGAGGTTCCACAGAGAGTAATTTATCATCAGGGAAAGTAGAGGATGGACTGATGAATGACTTGGTCCTGACCCCCGGCTATCCGCTTGTGTGGAACCCGCCAACCATCCTTTAGGGATAATGATTACGCACGACCACACCTTTTAAAAGCCCGAGTGTGGGGGACGTCTGAGGCCCACGCAGCGGGGACAAAGGCTCAGACCACCACATGGGACCGGTTTTCTAGGGTCACACTATCTCAACAGCAGCCATGGCGGGAAGTAAATAGGGCCCAAGGAAAACTGGCCGGAGCCTGGAGTCCACTGTCTCCTGGAGTGGAAGGGGAGGTTGACCCCTTCTGGGCTGAATAAGTCCTGATGTGGTGGAGGCTTAGGGCAATGAGGAGGCCTCAGGGGGTGCTCCCACACTGGCGTTCCTACTCATTTGTGCATATGTGGCCACCAGTGGTTTACTGATGAGGTAGAGAGATAGGACAGTTATGGTGCCCCAGCCAATGAAGGAGACCATGCAGCTACACACGTAACATCATTAACTAGGATTCTTCCTGGAGGCAAAGCACAGGTGCATTTCTGTCTATTTCACTCAAGTCCAAAAGACTAGCTAAACTAGCAAGAGAAAGAAAGGAAGGGGAAGGAGAGGGGGAGGGGAAAAGCGAGCAAAAGGGATTCCCTGTGTGTTTCTCTGAGTTTGTGTGTGCATGTTGCTACGTCCACCTATTCTGAATAGGTGCCCTGTGTTGGCGGCTTGTGTGAGTGACGAAATAGGGTGCTATCATAATGCAATCTTAAATTTTAAACTCCCATATACAACAGCCTTTTTTTCTCTTACGTCTGAGTTCTTGTTAAAACTTTGATTCTCACCCTGTTCCATCAACAGAGAAGGAAAAGGCCAAGGTTCCAGAGATATTGTAGGCCAGTGGTTCTCAATCAGAGGTGATCTGGACCCCCAGGGATGTTTGTTTGGCAATATCTAGAGACATTTTTGTTTGTCACAACTTGGGGAGGGGGACTGCTACTGGTATCTAGCGGGGAGAGCCCCAAGATGCCGCTAACACCTTACAATGCACAGGAGACCCCAACAGCGAAAACTTATTTGGACGAAAATATCAATAGTGCTAAGGTTGAGATACCCCATTGTTGGCTATGGGAAGAAGATGAGCTTCTCAAATCCCGAGAAACGTCTAGAACAACACACCTATGCACATTGTTATTACCCCTTGACGTTGAGCAGAACTTAGGCTCTGGAGATGCTGAAAAGATGAATTCTGCCACATTGATCCATCTACCCCCCTTGACGTAATCGTTTTAGAGATGATGTGTCTTCTGTATTAGTGAGAAAGGATGGGCACGGCATAGCTTCATTCCTCTGTGCACTTGAGATACTGAACAAATAATTAATGATCTATAAACAAAGCTTCGATGCACAAGGACAACTAATGATTTGAAGAAACCCTTCAGTGGGCTCTGTAAAGGCTCAGCTCTTCCCAGATTTGATCATTGGATGAGCCCTGGTTCTCCAGGAGGCAGTGGTGGAGGGAACAGCTCACAGCCAGGTTCACCTGTAAGCCAAGCATGGTCCCATCACACGTGAGCTCGGACTACCTCCTCAAACCTCGACGACCCCTGTCTGTCTCATCTGTAAAATGGAGCTAGTGCTGCATCCTACCACTGTCAGGATGATGAGGACAAAATCCTGTCAAAACGTGTGGTGCGCAATAGGCTTTCAATAAATGCTCTCACTCCTTGTTAAATCTGCAAAGGAAACAATTCCCAAGGGGGCTATCAAGGAAAGAGGAAGAGCTAGGATCTAATGGGCCCGGCTACCATCCACGCACTTTACCTGGCTCACCTCCTTCTCACGGCCCTCGTGGGATGACTCCCCACAAGGCTGAGCAGTGACAAGCTCCCCAAGCTCCACATCCCTCTGGTAATGAGTAAGCAGGCTGGGCACTGGAGCCTAGGATGTCTGATTTCAAAGCCCCATCTCGCCCTACCCCCCAGCTTGTGCCGAAAACCCCTAAAGGAAAGAGGTATCAAATTCCCAGGCCCCAGGCCAGGCACATATAAGAATCACCCTAGAGATCCTCTTGCTGAAAAATTAACTAGACTAGACAAAGCCAGCCCTTTTCCTGGAGGGAGAGCTCTTGTGAATTTCATTGGCGCTCCCCTGATGACCCCGAGACATAATCTCTGGGCCTCCAAGCCTTTGAGATGAGGTAGGGTGTGTGGAACAGGGGAGCCATTGTTTTCTAATTAGAGCCTGGGTCTCCTCTGAGGCTCAAGATGGGCCTCTTAATATGGAGCCTTCACCTGCTCCAAGCCAGAGCGTTATGATGTCTCCTCCCCTCAGAGGCAGCCCACCTGCCAAATTCATGAAAGGCTGTCCTCTTGATGTGAAGAGGGGGAGGGGGGGCCGCATGACTAGGGGCTTTCCCTGGGGTATAAAGGGCTCAGGCCCCATCTTGTTCAAAGCCAAGCATCGTTCATCCAGCAGCTTTCCAGTGGGACCTGCACGGTACGCACCCCCTTCTCCTGATTGTGGAGAGGGCCAAAGAGCAAGGAAGGGAGGGATGGAGGGAGGGGGTTAAGATTGGAGGGAGGGGGAGGGAGGAAGAAAAAGAGGGAGGAAAGGATGGAGGGATGGTAAGGATGGGAGGGACAAAGGGAGGGAGGGAGGATGCTCTCAAGGGGTGCCTGAGACCTGGATGCTACTCCAAGATGTAGCTAGAAACTCAAAGACACTCTGAGCCCTTGTACAAAGAGATGCAGTGCCAGAGGACGACATCTGGTGCATTTCCCCGGGGGGAAAAAATCCAGCACAACACATCAGTGAGAGTCCTACAAACCTGTGTGGGCCAGTGTCTCTCCCTAGGGCACCTGGTGTGGAAATATAACCATCATTAGTCATGGGCCGGCCTTACTAAGCACCTAGTTCATGCTAGGCAGGCCCCACCTTGAAGGATTACTCCATTCAATCCTCATGACACCCTGAGGAAGATAAATGGGCATCTTACTGCCCAGGAAAATGAGTACAAGACAGCTTCAGCGTCTGGCTCAGGGCACTCATCAAGGGCAGGGCGGAGCCTGAGCCCCCTCCCCTGCTCCCCACTCCCAACCCGACTCCAGCCCAGGTCTGTCCAGCTAGAAAGGCCTTTTGCTCTTAGAACCGTCCTGGATGAGGCAGAATCTGACTTCAGGGAGCATCTTGGTGAGCCAGGCCTCCAGTGCACGCAGACAAAGGCGAGGCCTGCGGACCCTCAGTCCCACAAGACAGCACTGCCGCAGGGTCCCTGGCAGCCCTGGAGTCCTCCTTAGGAAAAGGCAGTTCTCCTCCAGGTGGACAGAGCCCCAGCGCCAAGGGCACCTGCCTCTGGCAGCAGAAGGAGGCTGGATTCCGGCAGCGGCCCTGGGCCGTCCCACACCCAGATCCTGATGTGCAGGTCCCCGCCTCAAGTCCCTTTCCCCATTGTTCAAGGCTGAGCCCATGCTGTCCCCTCTGGCTGGCACTGCAATTGCCCTTTTCTTGGCTCCCAGCTGGGGAGCGTCAACTGCAGTGTCACACCACACCCCAGCCAGTGGCTGGCCACCCCGGCAAGTATTGCCAAAACTCTCAACACTTATACAGTGAATAAAATGACTAGGCTGCTTATTGGAGATTTAATGATCAGCATCGCAGTTGAGGGTAAAACACCTTGTTACCGAGTCCAAGCCCGCTGGGCTCTCTGCATGAATTATTCGGAAAGCCGGCACATTGCCAAGACGACAGACTATAGTGTCTCCGAAAAACCATCTTACTGGGGTTTGGATGCCAATTTCTCTTACAGCACAGAGAAGGGGAGGAGAGGAGGAAGTAAAGTAAACAGACCATAAGTTTTGCAAATATCCCCTGGAATGGCCAGCCTCGGGGAGGGGATGTGTTAATTTCTCCTTTCTTGCAGCCATCCACACTTGGACAGGGTGCGGATGTTTCCCTGAACAAAGGCACTTTAACATTCAGGCAGAGGGGCAGGGTTCCCCGAGGCAGGCCATTATGTATACACAGTAACCTTTTAGTGAACAAAAGCAGCGGAAAGCAAAGGTTAAAGTAAAAGAAACAGATCCAGCTGTTGTCAGATTTGGCTCTTCCCTGTTACAACCTGGACCAAAGACTTAAGTCGGACTGGCTGACCACGGTTTGAATCTTGTCCCTGGTGCTGCCGTGGTCCCCCTGCCGTGGTGCCTTTTGGCAAAGGTGGCCTTGCAAGTTACTGGACCTCTCTGAGCCTTGGATCCCCACCTAGAAAGTTCTAGCGTGTCCTTATGAGCCAGTATACGGAGATGCTTGGTGAAGACCCAAGACAAAGAATGACCCAATCACTGAAAGGTAGTGTTTAAAGGAATGAGGTCCTGGAGTTTATAACATCACTTTTAATTGTGGTAAAATATACATAACATAAAATTACCATTTAAACCATTTTTAAGTGAGCAGTCCAGTAGCGTTAAGTGCATTCACATCGTTGTGCTAACATTACCTCCATCATCTCTAAAACTTTTTCATTTTCCCCAGCTGAAACTCTGTCCCATTAAACGTGAACTCCCCATCACCCCGCCCCGTCCCTATAACTTACTTTTTATTTATTTTTTTAAAGAATCAATTTTATTTGTTATTTATCTTTGGTTGCGTTGGGTCTTCGTTGCCGCGCGCGGGCTTTCTCTAGCCGCAGCGAGCGGGGGCTACTCTTCGTTGCGGTGCTCGGGCTTCT
>NC_041228.1:8635266-8635386 GCF_002837175.3 Physeter macrocephalus
TATAACCTACTTTAAAAAAATATTAGGGGCTTCCCTGGTGGCGCAATGGTTGCGCGTCCGCCTGCCGATGCAGGGGAACCGGGTTCGCGCCCCGGTCTGGGAGGATCCCACGTGCCGCGG
>NC_041228.1:8635459-8635831 GCF_002837175.3 Physeter macrocephalus
ATTGCAATGGCTTCTCTTGTTGCAGAGCACGGGCTCTAGGTGCGTGGGGTTCAGTAGTTGCGGCACACGGGCTCAGTAGTTGTGGCTCACGGGCTCTAGAGCGCAGGCTCAGTAGTTGTGGTGCACGGGCTTGTTGCTCCGCGGCATGTGGGATCTTCGCCGACCAGGGATTGAACCCGTGTGCCCTGCACTGGCAGGTGGATTCTTAACCACTGCGCCACCAGGGAAGCCCCCCTATAACCTACTTTAAAAAAATATTAGGGGCTTCCCTGGTGGCGCAATGGTTGCGCGTCCGCCTGCCGATGCAGGGGAACCGGGTTCGCGCCCCGGTCTGGGAGGATCCCACATGCCGCGGAGCGGCTGGGCCCGTGA
>NC_041228.1:8635891-8644724 GCF_002837175.3 Physeter macrocephalus
GGCCGAACCAGTGTGAGGCCCGCATCCCACAAAAAAAAAAAAAAAAAAAAAAATTAGACCCGAGTCAAGATTATGTCTGTAATAAGGTCACTTCTGCTCATTTGCATTCTAATAAAATATATGCTTGAAAGTCCAATAAACATATTTGCGATTCCTATAAACACCACCCTCAGCCTGTTCTTCCCTGAGCATCAGGGTGACCCAAGGGAACATCTCCCTGAAATGAGTATCACAAGAGAAAAAGAACATCCATGGTGCTCAACTGGATCCTCTCCTGCATTTCCTCAAACAGGGGCTTCTACTCCAACAGGGAATTGGAGCCTTCATTGTAATAGCTGCTTTTTCTTGAGCCTTTACTGGTGCCGGGCGCTATCATTGTAATTACTGATGATTCTGAGCCATTTCTCTCCATCAGGCACTTGTACGTGCCCTGCATGGATTAACTCATCCAGTCCTCACAACACCTCCTAATTTATATTGTTAATGTGATGAGCGCTGGATCTGGGGGTGGGGCATTTTTACCATAAATTGCTAGTCTCTGAGCCTCACTGATCTCATTCGCATTGGACTAGATGATTCTGCTGCCTCTTCTGAGCTCAAACAGTTGGCATCCTCTCGCTGTGTGATGGTAACAATTAAAAATCTGACTCAGTAAGTGCCAGGTAGTGCCACCGGTCTTGGTCATGAGGGTACGACTTCAATAGGGTCCCCTGAAATGCCTTTAGCGGCCGCCCACGGAGTTCCCAGGCCATGCCACTTTCCAGCGGGAGAGCCTGTGCCATCAGAGAGCCTGTCTAACCTTGAAAGTTAACCTGCTGTAAGAACTTATGTGGTTAAAAATTGTTATAAGCAGAGCCTCATGTCTGGCAGATAATAAGCAGAGTATTAAGAGAATGCTTGAGCTGAGTGTGGATCTCAAAGCTCTCACACCCTCTTCTTGTGTATTCATTCAACAAACAGGTATCTTCCAGCCAGCAGAGGTGTGCTGGGCCCTGGAGCAAGTTCACAGAGTAGAGATCCTACAACCTACAAATGTCTTCTCCCCTGGGACACCTTCCCCAGTACCAAGCCCTGTCTACTTGCAGAGCAGCCCACCACGGACCTGGGTACCTATGCTGGGCCACCAGGACACAGGGCAGCCTTTGCCTCTGGGAGAACAAATTGAAGAAGTTGCCCCTCCCTCCAGGTTGACACAGCCCTGCAGAGGGCAAGCGTGGGAGTTGAGCACTGGCTGCATTTCAGCCCCTACTTGCCCACTCAGCACAACATCTTTGCAAAGTGCACAACATATACAACCGTATTCAGCAGCCCTGTGTGTGCCACTGGGGTAGCATAATCACTCTGTATTATCATTCAAACTGTGTCCTAAAAACATGTTCTAAAACAGAATATGTGTAAGTCAATAATCCGTCTCACATTCCTTTGGGAGTTAGATTCCCAGGGAGCTAAAACTATTCTAAATCTCTCTGGTCTTTAAGTTGTTCCTTCCCTATTAAATACATGGTTGATCTGCTTGAGGCAGTAGACCGTAAGTGACTATTGAAGTTCAATATTGACTGCTCAGATCCCAGGGCAGCTACAGTTGAAATGTGGCAGGTTCCTGACCCCACCCACCTCGCCCCTTCTCCCCAGGCCCTTCCAAAGGCACAATCCTTGAACCGCTAGGACTGCCACAAAGTATGCAAAAGCATTGTTTGCTAGCAGGCAGCGCTGCCATGCCATGGCCAGATTTATTCTGTGATGTTGGTACAGAAGTTCAGAGCCAGCCCGCTCAAGAATATCCTATGATATCACTTATGGGTGGAATCTAAAAAAATGATATAAATGAACTTATTTACAAAACAGAAATCGACTCACAGATATAGAGAAAAAACTTGTGGTTTCCAAAGGGGATGGGGGGAGATAAATTAAGAGTTTGGGATTAACAGATACACACTATGTATAAAATGGCTAAACAACAAGGACCTACTGTATAGTACAGGGAACTATACTCAGTATCTTGTAATACCCTATAATGAAAAAGAATCTGTAAAAGTATATATATATATATATATACACACACACACACATACATATATATATCTGAATCACTTTGCTGTACACCCAAAACTAATACAACATTGTAAATTAACTATACTTCAATTAAAAAATAGTTTAAAAACTTTTAAGAAAAGAATGCTGCTCAGAATGCTGGTGGGTCATAACGTATGGGTTGCTCAACATTCAATTTACAAAAGTCAAACTACAGCGCTTGTTAAATTGCCACCCTTTCCCATTTGTCTGTGAACCACTCACAGGTAAGGTGTGTTTTCCTCACTTTGCTTTCCTGGATCCTTGCAGTGTGCCTGACCCATAATAAATGACCATTGATTTAGTGAATAAATAAATGAGACCAGAACTACGTCCTCAAGGAGTGCACGGTGAGGTGCCCATTTTACAGATGGATAAACTGAGTCTCAAAGAGGGAACATAATCTCCTTACTGTCGTATTGCTAACAAAGCCGCCGGCAAAGCTGGGACAGAGACACTTTCGGGGCTCTCTCTTTTTCCTGCACTGCATTACGGGACAAACAGCTCCTGTGGGGTCTCGTGTCATGGTTTCTGAAAGCACACTTGCCATATTCCGCTGCCTTCTCTCCCAGGACGCTGCTGCAGCTGATGCCAGGATCCCAGTTTGCTCTGCTGCCATGATCGTGCTTCTGCTCGTAGGAATGCTAATGGCCCCGCATGGCGGTGAGTGACGGTATTTTACTGTATTTCTGGCTTAGTACATAATTACATACAATGAACCCTGGGCCATCTTGTCAAATTCCATCTGATTTGCTCACTAGTAATTTTATCACCTTGCCTAATGAGTGGTGGAAATCAAAGATGATGATAAGCTCGAGGGTTAATCCTGATATTAAAGTTGATATTTTGAGCATGGACATGTGGGATGGGGGTAAGTGGGCACCAAGGAGAGCAAAGGGCAAGGGTTAGCAAGGTCCTCTCCACCCGGTATCGCATCTCTTCCCCCGCTGCTCAGGGGCTGCTGTCCCTTGCTTTGCTGATTCCCTTGGAGTGTGTTGGCCTTCCTGACATGCAACAGCTCCCTTGCCCCTTCTGGAGGCATCTCTGGTGTAAAAGCAAACACTTCCAACCCCACATTCGAAAGTTGGGGCCCATGGCATCAAACCTGAAAGCCATCTCAGTAAGCTCCTTGGCAGCCAGGATAATAATTCCGAGTTCACTTGGGATCTTAGCTGTGAATCTGAGTCTTCCGGCTCCTTCCTGTGCTCTTTCTTATTTGCATATTTATGCAGCTAAACATCCCAAATCACTTCTTTCCTTCCTGCAACTGCTTGGGCACTGTCGTTACTGAGATCACTCATTTATCTTGTCATTTTTCTCCTTCTTTTTCTATATTCAGGTAAACTCTGGACCAACCCACTGACCCTCCCCTCTCTGTGGTTCCCTTCCAATCCCAAAAGTGACAGTGAAGCAAAGGGAACCCACAGTATTATTGATCGTTTATCTTGACCAGGACCTGAGTTAGGAGATAATTCAAGAGGTTTGCATGTCGTCCAGAAGCTTGTAGGTTGAAATTAGAATATAACCACTTTCCATAAGACGCAAAGTCTTCCCTTCAAGTTCAGATCCTTCCAAACACCACCTCGGACCTTTCCTCTGACACAGAGTGGGTCAACCACTTCCAGAATGTGCTGGGCTTCTATCGATTATTTACTTCCTTCATATGTGGCTTTTTTCTTATTAAAAGGTTTTGGTCATGACTGGGGTCCCATTGCTAGCACAACTGGGGCTGATGTATCAGCCCCTCCACCTTTCTCAAGAACTTAAGTGGTCTTGATCAAATACCAACTATGGGACTTCCCTGGCGGTCCAGTGGTTAGGACTGCTTGCTCCCGATGCAAGGGGCACAGGTTCGATCCCTGGTCGGGGAACTAAGATCCCACATGCTGTGCGCGTGGCAAAAAAAGAAAAAGAAAAAGATCCCAGCTATGATCTTGACTCACCTCATCTTTGGTGACAAAATTGTGAAATGTTCTACAGTTTTTCCCTAATTTTTTTCCTTTTAAATGAAATCTCATTTACCAAAACCCATTTTTATAATTTTTAAACTTCTTTTCTTGTCTAACATTTTCTTCTTCCAAAATGATACATTTCCCTTTGATCAAAATTGTCCTTTTACATCCTCCCACCCCCACTTACATGCCTTTTAAAATTTTTAATTTCTTTATAAAATTGAGGCCACTAAACATTTTTCTATCTGTCCTTCTTGCTTTATCTCTGTTTCCCCTTAGTTTACTACTACATTGTAATACTAAAAATGATCATGATATCCTGTTATGATAACCTGTCACAGACATTTGTGTTTGTCCTGAGAGATTTTATTTTCAAACACAAACACCTAGAGTTAAAAAAAAAAAGTATAACCATAGAAAGTTTAAGTGCCAACATACCCTTTTATGTATGGGTTTAGATGTGCCATGCCTACAGCTCCAGTTTTGCAGGGGTGAGTGTGTGGCCACCACAGAGACTGCCCACCTCCCCGGTTCGCCAATTCTTGGTCGTGACATTGTAGGGGGAAAGGTCTGTTTTTGAGGCCTCTGCCTGCACGCTACTCTCAGAGAAGTCTGGGTCTTCTTTGATGACAGGACAGGATTAAGTGTGGAAGGGTTTCAACTGTGATTAAAAAAATGGAGTGTCAACCAGGAAAGTCTGGGAGAGGTCATACAGCTCTGCAAGTGAAGGAGAGACCGGGGAGGGGTGGTGGTGAATGCATCCTAGACAGACACAGGTGTGTCTAAGGAAATTTGGCAAGGCCCCCAGGGAGGAGTCCGTCAGAAGAGTCCCGCGTCCCCCAGGAACCCAGCCCACCATGTATACCTGCCTGTGCTGAGCTGTTGGCTAGGAGCAGCCATGAGGGATGCGGGTTGTGGCTTCTCTGCAAACACTGCCTTAGACTTCAGGGCGCAGCACTTGCTGGAGTTGGAGTTTCTTAAGGAGCCTCCATACTGTTCTCCATAGTGCCGGTACCAATTTACATTCCCACCAACAGTGCAAGAGGGTTCCCTTCTCTCCACACCCTCTCCAGCATTTATTGTTTGTGGATTTTTTGGTGATGGCCATTCTGACCGGTGTGAGGTGATACGTCATTGCAGTTGTGATTTGCATTTCTCTAAGAATTAGTGATGTTGAACACCTTTTCATGTGCCTCTTGGCCATCTGTATGTCTTCGTTGGAGAAATGTCTATTTAGGTCTAAAAGTTTCTTTTCTAAGTGCCAAATCAAGCTTCTTGCTATAGTTCACTTCTGGGCCAGTTTCCTATTAGCTCAGAGAAAACATCTCTCTCCATTATGTTCACTGGTTAAAACAATTCCCTGCAGAAGGTAGCGTTTTCTTAACGATTTTTGGAATAAATACTGCAGCACGTAAAGAAAAAAATAAAACGAAATATAATAAAATAAAATCCAGGGTGACTTTTTTAGCTGCTCATGAAAATGCGTGGGCACCGATATCCCAAAAGTAAGCGGGAGTGTAGGCGAGCAAACATACCTGATTAGCCCATGTCAGTAATAAGATCATTCCCCACCCTGCAGAGCAGAAAGTTTATTATCAGTTGCACAAAGGAAATACCAGTGCAGTAATGAACAAGGAGCAGGCCATATTTTACAATCGCTGCTTAAGTGGGCAGTAGATATTCTTAGCTGTTGGCTGGTATGCTAATTAAACAGTTCCTGAGGCAGTTGTGCCCAATGTAGAAAGTGCCAGAGCAGTTACATGGGCTCTGTGATAAGGGCTCGAACAGAACTGAAGTTGTGAGTCTCCCTCCTGGTCTGAAAGTCTGCATTGTGCAGAGCACTGTCGCCCTACAGCCCATGGCGCTCAGTCAGGAGGGAACTCCTCTCCCTGGGAACCATTCCGAGAACCCGGCAAAGAGGAGCCGTGGTTGGAACCAAAAGCTGAGACGTGTACGTCAGCTCAAGCCCTGCCTGGCTGGCCTAGGTGGAGTGCTGACCCCACCAAGCCCCTCTGCACACACCCAAAGTATCTTCCTTTCACCCTCAAACTAAAATCAGCCTGCAACCTGCTTTTGTTGCTGTTTTAATTTAAAATTTGAGCCAAGAGTTTAAAATGGGAAGATTTTACAAAAAATTCAGACTTCCAACAAATTTTTTAAAATCTGGATTGTGGGACTCCTTCCCCAAGGCCTGGGGCTGAGTGACAGCTGTCCCTCCCACTGTGACCTGGGGCTCTCAAGTTCTCCACAGTCTCCACCAATCCTTATTGTTTCCCAGCACTGGACCACTTCTCTTGTTTACATCATCTGCCTGACCCCGGAGAGATTTGGGTTTGCAGTCTTGAGTCTTAAGAAAGACCTCTGTTTTCTCTGTCCTGGACAAGTACAGTCAGTCTAAACCTTACTGGGCTCTGGGCCTCCCATCTCAGCCCTTCCAAGTCATTCTTCATGGTTTCCTTTAATCCACTCAGCAAACAGTATGCCATGTGAGGTGCTAGGCTTTGGAACTATGATGCGGTTCCTGCCCTCAGGTGTTCAAAGTCTAATGCCAGAGACCCACAACTAAGGAGACCCTGAGAATCAGCATGAATAGTACCATGGTAGAGGTCACCAGAAGGCAGGGGTGGGCATGAGAGCTCAGAGGGCAGGCAACTAGCCAGAGTCTTCCAACATGGAGGGAGGGAGAGAGGAAAGACTTCCACATGGTATTGTTAAAACCAAGCTTAAATGGTGAGTAGCTGAGCCAGGCTGAGTCATGGACAAAGTACTCCAGCAGAGGACATGGCCTGTGCAAAGGCCCAGGGGTCAGGGCACACTCATGGAACTGAGAGCAATTCAGGATGGTTGGAGTGTGGCATCCAAGAGGGATTGATCCCAGCTGTCCCAGCGCACTGCAGTCCCCCAGTTATCAACCAGGGGTACAAAATGCACAGGACAGCCACAACAGAAAATTATCCAGCCCAAATAGCAATAGTCTTAGGCCATGAAACCTGCTCTAAGCCAAAGAGGGCCAACTGGGGGCATCTTCCTGAATAAATTTAATCTAACATGCTTCTTTGAAGGCCAACCCTTTGTGGCTTTCAGATTTGCAGGTTTCCAAACAATGTCAAACTTATGGGCCTGACTAAATTGACCACTTTGTGAAGAAAGACAAAAATCTTTCAATATTTCAGGCTACTCACATGCTGCATATAACCGTGGGGGGAAAGCAATGTGAGCATGGACAAGTCTGTAAGCCCTCTGAGCCTCTAGGGAGCTGGTCCCGGGTTGAACTAAGACTCCAATTCCCATCCATTTGTCCCCATTGCCCTAGGCTGCATCCCCATCCTCCCACCTTGATGAAACACTAACTGAAGTTGGTGGTAATATTTGGGTACTGTAGAAATCATCATTTTTTCCCCAAGCAACATTTCTCAAAGTGAAGTTTCTAGGCCATCAACTTGAAAACCAGCTGGGGAGCTCGTTAAAAATATCTATTTTGGGGCTTCCCTGGTGGCGCAGTGGTTGAGAGTCCGCCTGCCGATGCAGGGGACGTGGGTTTGTGCTGCGGTCCGGGAGGATCCCACATGCCGCGGAGCGGCTGGGCCCGTGAGCCATGGCCGCTGAGCCCGCGCGTCCGGAGCCTGTGCTCCGCAACGGGAGAGGCCACGGCAGTGAGAGGCCCGCGTACCGCAAAAAAAAAAAAAAAAAACCACCACTATTTCTGAGCCTTACTCCAGACCTGCTGGATCAGACTTGAGTGAGGGCACAAGGATGGTACCTTTTACTGAGCCTGTATCCCAGGTGAGTTTGATGCTGATAGTCTGGGGGAAACCCCTGTCCTCAGTTATACACTACTTGGAGTTTGGGGTCTTTTCCATGTCTGTTTTTATTTCCACCAATCCTTCATCTCAAGTAACTCCAAACAAACATGCAATATAAGTTAAAACCGTATGCTTCATATGCAACAACAGCTTCAAGATAAGTCCCCAAATCTCCCCATCCCAAACCAGAAAAGTCACTCCCTTAAGGCCAACTAATATAAAACACTGGGTTACCCAGCCACTCCTTTATTTCCTTCAAGAGGTGACCGCAGAGATCTGGCACGTAGCAGGTACTAGAAAAATATGCCTAGAATTGAATTAATGTGCATCCTCTTTGCTCTCCCGGCCACCACTTCCCAGCTCTAGCCCAGCACTCGGGCAGCGGCAGTGTTCGCGCTAACCCTGATCTCCTCCTCGATTACAGGGGCCCACCCTCTGGACACCCCACATCTTCCACGGGAGCTGCCTCCAGGACTCTCAGAAAATATCAGTAAGCATCCTTTGATCTTTTCTTAGGAGACCTAGCTGGGTGGGTAGAAAGCTGTCTAGGATATCGGCAGAGACATCGATCCCTTCTGAATGAACCCTAGAGCCATTTACTGCTGTGGCATTTGTAGGTAAAGTGATTTGACTAAGACTCAAAAGCCTCTCTCTCACAGTTTACTCTGGTGTCTGACCCGCTGTTGGTCTCTCCTTTGAGATAAAGCACTGAAAACTCTCATCAAGGACACAGGTCAGCTGAAAGGGGAAGCTAGCAGAGGGAAGTAAATGGGCTGATGAATGAGGCTTATGTAGTAACTGCATTAAAAGTCAGGACGGGGCTTCCCTGGTGGCGCAGTGGTTGCCCGTCCGCCTGCCGGTGCAGGGGAACCGGGTTCGCGCCCCGGGGTGGGAGGGTCCCACATGCCGCGGAGCGGCTGGGCCCGTGCGCCCTGGCCGCTGTGCCTGCGCGTCCGGAGCCTGCGCTCCGCAGCGGGAGAGGCCACTGCAGTGAGAGGCCCGCGTACC
>NC_041228.1:8644754-8729795 GCF_002837175.3 Physeter macrocephalus
GTCCGGAGCCTGTGCTCCGCAACGGGAGAGGCCGCGACAGTGAGAGGCCCGCGGACCGCAAAAAAAAAAAGGCCGGACGAAAAGAAAAATATGATGTATTGCAGTCCTCTGGTGATTAGAAGGGAGGGATCTGTAATCGTTCCTTGGGGAACGGAAGGTTTTGCTGGTGATGGATTGTAAATATTTCTCAGGTGGGTTCTTACACAGGCATCGCTGAGGAATAGAACACATCGTGAACTAGCCGGTGAGGTTAACCGTGAGTTAAGGGTCCGTTTCTGACCTTTCAGAGGTGAGCCGTCAGCCAAACTGTTTGCACATGAGCCCGCGCAAGCTAAGAGATCATCCAGACACAAACGTTAGTGGCCCCCCTCCAAATGACATCACCCCCACGGGAAGTGCAGTGCCCACTAGGAGGTCTTCTTCAGGGAGATATTTAGACTCACAGGCCCCACTTGGCTTTTAGAAGGATCCCGGCCAGGAAGCACTGAGTGCCAGCAGGCCATGCCAGCCATTCTTCTTTCTCAAGAGGAGCCCAGGCAGCAACCTACACAGTAGTCCAGGAGCCCCTAGGTAACAACTCAGGTACAAGGGAACGGGGCTCACGGGGAGCAGCCCCAGGACCCGCCCTGGCCTAGAAGCTTCACTCTCCGTAGGAGTCAGTATCCCTAGTAACCACCGCATAGGTATAATTTCTAGGATGCCAGAATGGACATGCCCAACTGAATGAGTCATCACAAAGATGGAGACCCAACATGATGACTTCCCACCAGGTGTGTGTAGTTCATCCACAGTTCCTGCCAGTCCAGATACACCTCACCGTCCACGGGCCCTTTTTTATTTTTTTTACCACTGAGCACTGTTGTCTAGCAACACAGTTCACGGCTTTTATCTTATCGGGTTTCCATGGTAACCTGTGTTACTAGAAAGTTAGCCCAAGGTCAAATCTATCCTTAGAGGAGGGGTTTTACTCACTCTTCCCACAGGGGGTGGACAGGGAAGGGAAAGGGGGAGACCTCAAGCCTCTCTAATTTATTTTCTCTTCCTTCCACTTAGATATGACTTTCCTCAATGGGGTGTTTAAAAATGTGGGAGGAGTGGCCGAAATTTTTGGTAAGTTAAATCTGAACTTGCTTTTATCCCCCAGGTGTCAGGGTGTGGGGGGTGTGGGGGAAATCTAAGGAAATTACCAGGGCCTTGGGCTCTGCCCTCTGAGCTCCCACAGCCTCGTCAGCAAGCTCCGAACAATGTGCCCCAGGGTCCTGACGAGAGTAGTGGTGCCCTTTAGCGCACGGCGAGTCACTGAGTTGCCAGGTGGCCTCGTTGTCCTTCCTTCATTCATCCTGACCTCAACCTGGCCAGGAGGGGAATGGCATCCCTACTTTACAGGCAAGAAAACTGAGCCAAAGGAGTTCGGGACTTGCCCAAAGCCACACAGCCAGAAGGGACAAGGTCTCCTCTGAGTCCAGAGCTTGGTCCCCTTCCACAAAAGTGGTTTTATTTTTCCTTCTCAACTACTGAATATGCATAAAGTTTAAGAAGCATTCCATTGATCAGTTATATATCTATTATTTGACTGTTAATCGCACGACATTACGATGATTCCCATCGCTGATGACTAAAAGTACCCAAAATAAGATTGTAGTAGGATGGACTTGAGCAAGGTGACTCTGAACTGCCCTGGGATTAGACAATGCTGCGCGTAAAACTGCCCTTAAAATGTATGTTTGACTAAGCGCAGGTGCCCTGGAAGCTCTTGAATGAAAATTCATGTTTCTATAAACACATACACATACACATAAACCTTAGGGTGGCTTTTTCCATCAGCGCAGAACCACTTATTCATGTTTATGATAAGGCTGTGTGGAAACAAAAGGTGGGAAGGCAAGTTTGAATGAGGTAGGGAGAAAGTAGAAGAGCAGTGAACAGTCGAGGTGGACGTGGTCCTCACAAACAACTTTGGATCTCCCCAAGCTCCCTACGAGGACCCTGTGCGTTTAAATCGGTGCTATGGGGTCACCCCATTAAGCACCTGACGATCATCCAATCAGAAAGGCAGAGAACAGAGAGGGCGACCATGAGTTGTAGAGTCAGAAAGGTGGATACTGTTTTCTTGCCAATTTTGTTTGCAAGAGCATTTTTGTTTAGGATAAGTCATTGTTGCTGGTGGATACCTCAGGCATGTCTCTGACCTTCTATCTCTTTACCCGTGAAAGGGAGGTGACAGAATAGCATCTGCCTTACAGGATTAACAAGAAGTTTATGGCGGGGAATTCCCTGGTGGTCCAGTGGTTACGCCTCCGAGCTTTCACTGCCAAGGGCGCGAGTTCAATCCCTGGTCAGGGAACTAAGATCTGGCATGCCCCACGGTGCTGCCAGAAAAAAGCAAAGCAAAGCAAACAAACAAACAAACAAACAAAAAAAACCAAGAAGTTTATGGGATCACAGACCAAATGAAAGCTTTATAAAGCATTACTCACTCGATCAGTTTTAACTATTGTGCTATTTAAAGCACTAACACACCATTGTAAAGCATTTATACTTCAATAAAGATGTTAAAAATAAAATAAAAAATAAAATAAAGCACTTAACACAGTTTCTGGCACATAGCAGGTACCCACAAATTATTAGCGTCTGTACCCCTTCTCTTCCTGCACTGATTTATACTTCTTTATTGCCAGGACAGTATCATTAGGGATCCATTCAGCAAACCAATCGTGACTTAAATAATAAAGACATTTAATGATCTCACATAAGGCATCTGAAGGCACCAGCATTGGTGCAGTAGCTCAACACAGGTATCAGAGACCCAGCAGGTTTGTTCTGTATTACCCCACTGCTACCCTGGACATAATAGTTTTTCAGCTTTAGGCTTGGGGCCTCATGGCTGCAAGGTGGTTGCTGCAATTCCAGCCAGCATATCCTCCCCATATTCAAGGAAGGAGAAAGGTGTAGCTCAGAATGGCCCTCTTACATGCCTTTATGCTTCATTAAGAAAGAAAGATTTCCCCAAAGCTTCTAACAGACTCACCCTTAGAGTTTTGGGGTCATATCTGGGTTTCATGCTCAGCCCTAAACTAGCCCTTGTCATGGAAGCATGGGATTACCATGATGAGCTGAGAATGACTATTAAACATTCCCAGGGACTTGGGGAGGAGGTTACCTTCCTTGAGTGCTTTTCAGTTTTGTTGGTAAGGAAGAGGGATGAATGGCTGTCAGGTGGGCAACCAACAGGGACCACAGCTAGTAAAGCTGCTTCCCTTCAATTGTCTAGAATTGTCCTAAGTACACAGTAGGTGCTTAGTAGGTGATAAGGCACCATCCACCCGAGAAGGGGGCTCCCTCCTCAACTCTGGCTCCTGGTGCGCCCTCCTCCCCTCCCCCAGGCTGCCTGGGCTCCCACTTCACCTGGCTGCAGGATGTCTTCACCAACTTCCCCGCGCTGCTCCAGTTCGTGAATGGTATGAAGTGTGTGGCTGGTCTCTGCCCCCGGGACTTCGAAGACTACGGCTGTGCCTGCAGGTTTGAGATGGAAGGGCTGCCTGTGGACGAGTCTGACAGGTGAGCCCGACCAAAACGTGAGCTCGTGGAGGCCCGGCTGAGGCTTGGGCAGAGCACAGATGCGGAAAACTCCCTTGGCTTTGTTTGTGTGTGCAGGTGTCTGTGGGTGTGTGCAATAAAATTTAAAATCTTAGAAGCATCCGGGGTTAGCAAGGATATGGCAAATAGCTACTGGTAGCAGGAGGGTCAATTAGGACAAGTTGGTGGTATCTGTTAAGAGTTTTATGCATATCACCTATAACCCAGTAACTCCAATTCTCTGTTCCTAAGGGACTCTGTGATCTTAGGCATGTTCTTTTACTTCTTTGTGTTCCATTTATTCATCTATTAAATGGCGGTAATAACACCTACCTCATAGAGTTATTGTTTAGTATTACATGACCAAATACAAGTTAAAGTGATTGGGATTCTGCCTGGCTTATTAAGTCTTCAAGAGTATTTGCGATTGATAACAATATTAGTAGGGCTGTAGTAGTAGTAGTGATAGTAGTAATAGTATTGTGGGAGTCATAGGCTGTAATAGTAGTAACAACATTAGTAGTAACAATTGTCTAGGTAGCTGTAGTAGTATTAATAGTAAAAGTGGTAATAATCGTAGTGACAGCAGCAGTAGCAGTACTAGTAAACCGGTGGTGGTGCTGCTGCTGTTAGTAGTAACAGCAGTAGTAGAAAGTTGTCACAGTAGCTGTAGTAATAGTAATTGTAATAATAATAATAGTAGTAATAGCATTAGTACTAATAAAACTGTAATGGTGGTGGTGGGAGTAGTAGTAGTAATAATAGTAGTAGAACAGTTGTCACAGTAGCTATAGTAATAATTGTAATAATAGTAGTAATAGCATCAGTGCTAATAAAACTGTAATGGTGGTGGTGGTAGTAGTAGTAGCAACAGTAGTAGTAGAACAGTGGTCACAGTAGCTGTAGTAATAGTAATAATAATAATAGTAGTAATAGCATCAGTACTAATAAAACTGCAATGGTGGTGGTGGGAGTAGTAGTAGTAGCAGTAGGAGTCGTAGTAGTCGTAATAGCGGTAATTGGAGCTATAGTAACTGCAGCAGCACAGGAGTGTGGAACCAGGAAATTGAACCCACATCTCACCCCTACTCCAGGACCATGTCTACGCCTCACTGGTATTATATTCGTGCCCAAATCCAGTGTGATAAATTGTGTGCTTTCATCTACACAGACTCCCGGGAGATAGGGAAGGATTCCCATTGGTGTAAGTTGTTTCTGCACCAAAAGGGCAGTTTGTTTTTTCTGGGGCCATAAGCCAGCCCGTTGACATTCAGAAAGGGGGGGGGCTGACTCTGTTCGGGGCCCGGTGCCAGAACCATTTCTGGGAATGTGTTTTCCTTTCAGGTCCTCCCTTACCACTTCCTTTAGTTATTAAAACACCCACCAACCTAGATGTCAAAGAAATGAAGCAGTAATTCATCCCTGTCTGAATGATCAAAGCACTGAGGGCCAGAACTGGCAGAGGGTGGGCCTACCCAATTTCAGTTACTTTACACATTGCCGCTGATGGAGGTGGGAAGTTCCAGACTCCTGGAGGATAGATTATTTCCACCTCGAACTTGCACGCCAGATTCCAAAAACAATTGCCATAGTTTATTGAGTGTCAACCACATGACAGGGTCTTTACAGACATTCTCTTGACTCCCCCAGATCCTTATGAGTTGGGCAATGTGAGAAGCTTAGTAGCTTGCCCATACAGCTGCCTGTATGTCTTCTCCTTTACATTGGTTTTCACTGCTTGCTGCATGCACTGCAAGAGCCACCTGACTCCCTTGTTTAGTGTCAGCCTCTCTCTGCTATCAACCTTGACCTTGGCAAGTTACAGAGCTTTATGTGTCTCACTTTTCACATATGTAAATGCTCATAAGAATAACAGCACCTGCTGCGTAGGTAATAGAATTCAAATTCAAATATCGTGTGTGTGTGTGGGGTGGGTGGGTGTGGGTGGGTGGGTGTGTATACACTAAGTATTTGGAACCGGCCACTGCCAGAAACCAACCAGAGACACAGAATGATCATGTGCTGCCTGCCCCTCTTCTGACCCTAACCCACACTCTCACCCTGACCCTTCCCCATCCTGCCACAGCTGTTGCTTCCAGCATCGCAGGTGTTATGAGGAGGCTGCTGAGATCGACTGTCTGCAAGACCCCGCCAAGCTTGGCACAGATGTCAACTGTGTCACCAAGAGTATCACCTGTGGTGAGCATCTCCAGGTGTCCCAGGAGGCTGGGCCGAGAAACGACAGTCCAGAGATCGCAGGCCCGGGCTGCCAGGGTCAACCCTCATCATCATCAGCTTTGGCGACGTCACTGTGTATACTTAGAGCCCTACAAGGGCCAGATCTATGGCATCTGTACCTTGCATGGAGTAGAGGCACGACAAATGCTTTTTGAATTGAAACGACAGCTGCTCAGCAGATTATTTGATCTACAATTTTATGCTTGTACCAAGCCTGGGCGCTTGAGACGAGCAAATAGCTTACTACTTATGCATTGTGTGATTTAGGGGGAGTACCCTGACCTTCTGCTTAACAACTGGGAACCTCAAAATGGGGAGGAGAAAACCTGCTTCAGAGATTTGTTATAAAAATTAAGTAATGCTTAAATGTAAAACAATGTTACCTTTAAAAAATGTAAGCAACGTTAAGTGTAAAACAGTTAATACGGTGACTGGCATCTGTTGAGAACTCAGT
This sequence comes from Physeter macrocephalus, assembly GCF_002837175.3. Lineage (NCBI taxonomy): Eukaryota > Metazoa > Chordata > Mammalia > Artiodactyla > Physeteridae > Physeter > Physeter macrocephalus. Next base: position 8,651,023 of record NC_041228.1, read on the forward strand.
GACGGAAGTGGAGCGCACGAGGGATGAACAAGGCTGGCGTGGCTGTGGGAATCAGGCACACACGCGGTTCAAATCTCAGCCCTCCACGTGACTCGCTGTGTGACTCCAGGGATTTTATTTCATGTCTCTGGACAATCCCGGCAGAAGAAGTAGAACAGGCAAAGGCACTGAGGGAAGAGGACCATGGCAAGCTGGGGTCGTATATTAGGGCACCCTCTCTGAGTGCCTGTTACATGCCACGGGTGTTGTACACAGCAACTCTTACTGTCCTTACAACCCTATTAGATGGGGGTCATTATCCCCCGTTTTCAGACAAGGCGAGGAAAGCTCAGAGAAATTAAATAACTTGCCCAAAGTCACATAGCTGCGAAGTGGCTAAGGCAGAGTTTGAACCCAGGTTTGACCGGTCCCACAGTCCAGTTCACATGGACTGGCTGGAGTTCAGAGCATCAGGGAGGGTGTAAGTTACAAGGTGAGGAACACAGTGAACACGAAGAAACGTGACTCTTTCATTCACTCGCTCAACTCGCGCGCGCTGAGCATCTACACCAGGCGTGAGACAATCGCCTACGTGTTGGGGGTGCCCTGACCTTCTGGAATTTCCTCTTGGTTGTCAGACACCGAAAATGTCAGAAACAAATCATACGGTATGTTAGATAATGCTAAGATCTGCGGAAGAAAATAAATCAGAGGAAAGGCGTAGGGAGGGCTGGGCTGCGGGTTCCTATTTAAATAAGAAAGTCAAGAGAAGCCTCCTTGGGAAGGTGACAGTTGAGCAAAGACTGAGAAGAGAAGGGACGCCAGCCGGTGGCTACTCAGGAGAAGGGAGGAAGCAGCATGTGGCGGACCCCAGGCTCCAGGTGCCTGGTGTGTTTCAGAAACAAGGGGGACAGTGGGTCAGAAGTGGGGAGATGGGGGAGGAGTGCAAGAAGCTGAGGTCTGAGAAGGAACAGGGGGCGGTGGCTTTTCCTTTGAGTGCGGAAGTTGCTCAAAGTTCTGAACACACACACAAAGGTATAGTTTGACCTGGGTTTGAAAAGGACCGTTCTGGCCCCTCAGTGAGAAGAGGCTGGGCAGCCGGGGAGGAGGCGGGGGGGACCAGTGAGGTCACTCACATCCCCCAGGCAGGGGATGATCGGGGGTGGAGTGGAGATGGGGACGCGTGTCAGACTCAAATAGGTTGAAAGTAGCCGGTAGGATGGCCTGGCGGATCGGGTGTAAGTGCGGGGGAAAAGGAGTGCCTATGGCTCCCGGGCTGGGCCCACACGGCTGAAGGCATGGAGCTGGCATGGATGAGAAGAAGAAACCCGCACGAGAATCAGGGCTTTGGGGGCAGAGCGGGAGTCAGTTTTAGAGTTTGCTTCACCTCTTGGGATTCCCAGTGAGCTCTTCCGGTCTGCTCTGCCCTTGCTCTGTGTACAGAGTCCGGGGACGCTTGTGAGCGCCTGCTGTGTACCTGTGACAAGGCTGCCATAGAGTGCTTGGCCCAGTCCAGTATCAACTCTTCCCTGAACCTTCTGGACACGTCCTTCTGTCTGGCTCAGCCTCCAGGTAGGAAGATCCGGGCCCTGCATCAGTGGTGGGGACGGCAATCTGCGGCGGGAGCTGGTATGGGACCAATCGTCGCTGCGTTTCTTCAGATGCCAAGTCCTTCTAACATCCTCCAGAACCACTTCTCTAATGTGCTTTCTCTTCAGAGACAACCAGCAGGAAAGAGCCGCTGACGCTTCTGCCCAGAGGTAAGGTCTTCTCGGGAAGCTGCTCTCGTTTGGACCACAGGGCTCCGGCTGCTGACGGGAGTGGGTGGCTACACCTCCTCCCCCCGGTCTGCCTCACCAAAGCTGGAGTGACCCACGGCTCTGAAGACGTGCCCACACCCCCCAGCCGGAGACGCCATTACTTCTGATAAACTCAGTTCACACCCAAAGTCAGATGGCCCTTTCTACGTAGACAGGTGTGAGTTTAATCCAGTTAGGACGGAGACCCCAGGTTCCTTCTCTCGGCCCGTAGCTGTAAGCAGGACAGGGTCCAGTGCTCAGATGGGGCAAGGCCCCTCTGGCTGGGGGCGCCCCTGGCCACTGAGGCCTCCCGGGAACAGACTGGCTGTCCCCCTCCTCTGCCCACCAGAGCCTGCAGCACAAGGGGCTGCCTGGATCCAGGTGAGGTCCCTTGAAGGGGAAGCTGTTTTCTCGTGTGTCACTTTTCAGGCCAGGGTAGCCTCCTTGTAACTGTCTACGGGACTAAGCAAGGGATGATCCTGACTCTAAAACATGCATCTAATGAAAAAAGTGAGAGTTAAGTTTATGCCCATCTTTCCTTGTCTGCCAAAGTTCCCACGATCTTTCAGTCCCAATACTGTGGGTACCCGGGGGTGGGAAGTTCGAGGTGCACCTCGGCCAACCATCCCTCCTTTCCCGGGGCCGGGCTCTCTTTCTCGGGATTAGCACTGCAGTGTTTGGTAAAGAGCAAGCCGATATGGCTGTGTGCGCGTGGATGCAGGTGTGCCCGTGCCTATGAGTGTGTATGGGTGTGTGAACGCGTGGGTTTGCGTATGGGCGTGTATAGGCTGACGTGTGTGTATGGCTGCGTGTGTGCGCGCGGGTTGTACCTCTGTGGACTTTCTGAGTCAGCGCCCTTTTCTCTCTGCCGTCTGCCCTTCCTTTGAACAGAGGTCTTCTCAAATTGGGACCACACTCCATAGGCACAAACTTCTGGAGTTTGCAGCCCTTTCGTCGCCACAGCCTGTGTCCAATGGTGTCACCTTCCCCACCCGAACCCAGTCCTGGCTGGAGTCCCTCCCGAGGGAGGGGCCTTGCTGGGCATCCCTGTGTCCTGGGCCGTGTGCGAGAGGCAGAGGTATCCCGAGGCAGGACAGGCAGCCCTTCTGGGAACATCTTTTACAGCCCCCTTATCCTCCTGCCTCATCCAGCCATCCAGCCTGTCCCTGGGGGCCCCTGGCACTTGCACCCCTCACTCGTTGCTCCTGGGGGCTCTTTTTCCAGTGGTTCCTGTGGAGCCCACGGACTCCAGCCTGACGGCCCTCTCAGGAGAAGATGAACACAGGGCGACCGGTATGGAACCCAAATATCTGTGGGTTTGTTTTTTTTTTTTTTTTTTTTGTAGAGTAGCTTTAGTTTTTTTCTTTTTTTAAATTTTATTTTTTATTGGAGTATAGTCGGTTTACAATGTTGTGTTAGTTTCGGGTGTACGGCAAAGTGATTCATTCATACATATACATATATCCCTTCTTTTTCAGATTCTTTTCCCATATAGGCCATTACAGACTATTGAGTAGAGGTCCCTGTGCTCTACAGTAGATCCTTGTTGGTTATCTATTTTATATATAGCAGTGTGTATTTGTTAGTCCCAAACTCCTAATTTATCCCCCCTCCACGTTTCCCCTTTGGTAAGTTTGTTTTCAAAGTCTGTGAGTCTCTTTCTGCCGTGTTTTGATTGTGCCAGCTGCCTGCTTGCTGGCATTATCTCCCTTAAGATGCTCCCCGCCTGGGCTTACAATGGAACTGCCTCAGGAACATTCTAGAACTCCTCCTACTTCCTTTTGACTGCCAGATCTCTTCTCTACTTGCTCAGCCTTCTCCCACGCTCCTAGTCCCACTTTAGGAGGACTGTCAGAGAAAACGCAGACCCCGCCCCCGACCATCCGACCTTGGACTTCAGACCAACGACACATACTCTGTCAGTGTAAGTGTGTCCCAGGATTTGCACGGGACTGACTTCTACGAAAAATGTTATCTTTTGTTCAGGCGAGCTCCAAACTGAACTGGGCATCCTGGATTTTTATTTGCTAAATCTGGCAACTCTTCACCCTCAGGGAGATCACGCTGCACACCCAGCGCCCTACAAGTTCGTGTATTGCTCTCCTCTGCTGTTGTTGCTGCTGCTTCTGCCAGGTTAAAAGCGGAGGCTCATGTGTTCACCCCCAGCCATCCTCCACGTCCAAGGGCAGGTCATCCCCAACAGCTTCCGGGCAGCCTGTGCCTTGGAGACCAGGTCCAGAGAAAAGAGGAAATGGCACCAACACCAAACCAAAGCTCCACCATACGCCCTGCTTCCAACCGGCAGCCATTCCCAGCATGACAGGCAGTGGCCATGTCCCTTCTAAACCGAGGATAAGCTATGGGCTTCACGGCCCCACCAGACAATTACAAAATAAGCCCAAATCCGTACATTTTCCACTTTCTTCAGCCTGGACCATCATCCCTTTGTGGCACAGCCCTGGAAGAGACTCACAGTAAATAAGGTTCCTCAACGAGTCCAGAGTCTCCCGGGAGGAAGCGAGGGGATACACTCACATCTTCGCTCCCCAGCACACACACACTCACCCCCTCGCATCCAGGACCTAGGCAGTGACCACAAATGCCCCCGGAGGAGGGGGCAGCCTGAATGCGGGCTCAAAAATCAATCATGCAGGTGCAGGTGGGACAGTCTGCAAGGAAAAGATATGCGGTTTGTAGTTGTTCTCGCCATTACGGGATGAAATCATGTTTTGGAGGCAGGCAGATTTGGGATGGATTCCCTGCTCTCCTGTTTTTCATCTGTGTGACTTGGGAAGCGTGGTTTAAGCTCTTTAAGCTTTAATTTCCCCTTTGCATAAAGCAGGTATCAGCATTTTTTTATGTTAAGGGCCAGACAGTAAATATTTTAGACTTTGTGGACCAGAGGATCTCTGTCGCAACTAACCAACTCTGCCACTGCAGCAGAAAAGCAGCCATAGACAATCTGTAACTGGATGGGTGTGGCTGTGGTGCCAATGAAGCTTTATTTGCAAAAACCGGCTGAGGGCCGGGCCATAGTGTACCAATCCCTGGAAAGGGATGATTATCCCGGTCCGTTGTGGTGACCGGAGAATGAGACAGAGCATGGGAAGATTCTGGGCCAGCATCTTCTTCCAAAAATTCTAGTGTGACTATAAAAAACCGCACACAATGTCAGATCGCGTGCAGGATACTGGACGACTTGCCTAAAATACATAATCTCACTTAATGCTCACACAACCCTATGAAATAATTGCTGTAACCTCCATATTGAGATGGTAAATTGAGATGGAGAGAGAAGTTGTCCAAGCCCAGAGCTGGGTGGTAGGGCTGAGATTTGAGGCCGCCACTGTCTCCATCCTTACTTCTAGACCTAAACTCCCTCTTCAGCTGCCTTCCCCAACAAAGCCATTCCAACCAGGGGAAATAACGGCCCTCCCTCCCAAAGAGGTCATTTGCCGGTCTCTGCCTAAACACAGGACTGGCCCTTATCTGGCCTCTTGTCCACTGAATTGGGAAGTACTGGAGCAACAACATCCAGACACAGTCTGATCAGATTGCCATGGGCCTTCTCTCCTCTGGCCAGCTAAGGTGCTGAGCTGGGTTGGTAATTGAGATGTGGTGGTTTCCTTTCACAGTGGCGGCTGAGACCAGAGCTGCCCGACTGACCATTCTCTCCAGGACAAGTAAGCAGAGGGGACCACATAGGAGGACAGCAAGAAACCCAGTGGAGAAATGCCATCTAAATATTTGTGTTCAGTTCTGGTGACCAGTTTTTGACATGGCCTGGAGGAAATATTATTATACCCATTTTGCAGGTTATATCAGAAACTGGGGCTCTGGGAGGTTAAAAGCTCTGTCATTCAGCAGTGACTTGTAGACTGGTTTCTAACCCCAGACTTCATTCGGGCTTTCTGTTATACAACAGTGATTCACCGAGAACAACCTCCTACTTAAAAATATCTAGACCGAGATGTATTCAGAAGAATTAACATATTTACTTTGCTTATGGTCATTAACCACCATGGCTCCTTTATTAATAAGTATAAAGAACTGATAATAACGGCTTACTAAATACTAAGACTGACTAAGTAAACAAACGGATTCCTTGCTCAATAGGCAGTGACATTGTTAAGGACCTCCGACGTGTCGGCGGGTTCCTGGGCCCCTGTGCACCTTCTCTGAGTCAGTCCTCCCTCATCCTAGAGGCCCGTTATCCCCATTTTACAGATAAAGGAGGAGCTCTGAGAGGCGGGGTCATTTTCCCAGGGCAGTACAGCTTAGTATTCCTTTAGTTCTGAATCTGTACATTCTGCCTTTGACGAGAACCATCTGCCCCAGCTCAGAACTGCCGAGATTTTCTCTCTTTGCTGAGCGTTCGTGTCCACATCAGGAAATTTCAAAGCCTGATTTTCACATAACGTCATCATAAACTTGGTCTCTGGCACATTGAGGTTAAGGCAGTTCCTTCCTCTCCAAAGCATTTTGGAGTTCCCACCTCTAGCTCTCTGGGGTATACAGCCAGAAGGGAAACAGTAGCCTAGCACAGTGGTTGAGTGGGTCAACTTTAGCCAGGTGGCCCAGGTTTGCATGTCACCATTTCCTGGCTCCGTGACCTTGAGCAAGTGTGTCCCCTTTCTCATTTGTGCATGAAGGCGAGCCTAGTACTAACTCACGGGGTTGTTAGTGAGTTAATGTAATCGAAACACTTAGTGCCGTCTATGGCATGTAGTAAGTCTTAGTTCATTCTGGCTGCTATAACAAAGCACCACGGACTGGGTGGCTTATAAACAACAGTCATTTATTTCTCATGGTTCTGGAAATCCAAGATCAAGATGCCAGCATCGTCAGGTTCTGGTAAGAGTCCGCTTCTTAGTGATGGACGGCTGGCTACCTTCTCACTTGTGTCCTCACATGGGAGAAGGGAGAAGGGAGCTCTCTGGGGTGCCTTTTATAAGGACACTAATCCCATCACAAGGGATCTGCCCTCATGACCTAATCACCTCTCAAAGTCCCGTCTCCAAATGCCATCCTATTGGGGGTTAGGTTTCAATATATGAATCTGGGTGGGGGGAAAACACACACTCGTTCTATAGCATACTAGAAGCTTCATGACTGTTAAAACAGCAACAAATTCATTTCACAAAGAAACCAGGGCTCAGCAGCCTTCCCGGAGCCACACCACAAGCAACTGGAATCACACAGTTCTGCTGACTTATTCTCCTCTGTTCAAAAAATGTGATATTTATTTATTTTCATTCAAATTCTGGAGAAGTCTGCTTTCTCAAAGTATTTCAACAGACTCACCTGCTTCCAGCATGACAAGTTGTGGCTGCGTTTATCAGCAAGCCTGAGTCTGGGGTCTTTTTTAGCTCAGCAGGGACCCTGCCCTCACCAGCTCTCCTGGGAGGCGACCAGGGGCAGAGCAAGGAGCACGTTGCCTCCTGGGCTCAGTGGGGTGGGAGCTGCCTCTGGAGACCAAGATGGGACAGACTGGAGTTAATGCTTACTCCCTCTCTCTTCCTCTGGGGACAGAACCAGGCCAAGTCCAGGAAGACACAGAAGATGCAAGGGCCACGCCTTCTCCAGGTAAGCATGCTCAGCTTTGTATATACTGTATATATTGTTGTCCCCCATATATTTATGAAATCAAGTGTGCTCCCCAGAATGAAAGAAATCATTGAAGCCAATTTACTTTTATATCCCCCAGCCCAAAATGAGACAAGTGCAATCAGAAAATAGATCCATTAGTAGGAAGATATTGAAACCTACCTGCTAAAGAGGTGCATTTAGAAAAATATAGAAAACTGTACTTAGTTGTCTATTTAAATCCACATTATAAAAATAGCTACTTTTAATATTTGAGGATGCTTTCTTCCAGTCTGCCCCCACCCACAGTGAGCACATCTGTGAACATAAATAAAGTGAATTTGAGATCACTTGGCCGCCATGGTTTTGCAGTCTGAGTTGTATCACTTCATACAATGAGATGATAGTCCCCTGACATGAAATGTTTTTCTGTAACGTGATTTTTAGAGGCTGCCCGACGGTTTCTTGTGTGGAATCCTATAAATTGTTTAACCGATTATTTCCAACGTGTTAATATAAATAATGGATATGCACTTTCTTTATGCCCATCCACTTCTGATAAATGCCTAGAAGTTGAATTGCTGGATAAAAGGTATAATCATTTCAGGGCTCTCAATATGTTGCCAAATTGCCCTGGAGAAAAACTGAACCAATTTACATTCATACGCACACGCCAGGGGCCAACGGTGCCTACTATTATTTAAAAACAAGTAAACAAAAAAACCTGTACCCATTTTTAATAGAAAATAAAGGTAGCTCATTATTTTCCACTGTTCCCTCTGATTCACCTTTGTGGGGTTGGAGAGCTGGGCAGGATACTAAACCTAGGAGACTGAGGTTACGACAGGACTACTAAAGGGCTGCTTCTAACCCATCAGGACCAGTGTTGAGCAAGCTGAGACAGAAGCCCAGATGTATGAAGCAAACCAATATGGTGGATTTGGGGAAGGACTGCCAGTCAGAGGCCCAGGTCTTACCCAGAGCTCTGGGAGCTGAGCCTGGGTCACCAGATGAGTGGGCACGGAGCCTACCGAGGCTCCCTTGGTCTGGACCACACTGGGCTGGAGATCTGGCCTGTGGGCTGGAGACCTCCCTGCCTCCAGCCAAAGGAGCTGGTGGGACTGAGGTCTGAGAGCAAAGGGAGGTCCAGACAGTGCCAGGGAGCCTGCATGGGGCCGGCGGAGAGGACCTTGCACTTAATTCTGTGTATGAGGAGAAGCTGATGCAGTGCTCTGAGGAGTTTGCATTACTGAGTACTGTTGAGTTGGCTTAATGTCTCCACCGTTCTTTTTATCTCTTCACCCGTGAGCATCATCGTGGACCTTCACTTGGCAGGCTCATGACGGTAAACACAGCACAGATATAGGCCTGAGAGGCTACGACTTTTCTCGCCCACGAGCTGTCATCCAGGTGGTCTAGCTTGGGGTCCTGTCAGTTTTAATGTTATCGTAGGAAATTTGGAAATTCTCACGTAGTGTCCATGGATCCCTGAGGCTCTCTGCCCTGCTGCCTGCAGACCCAGTTTGAAGAAACTCTCCCGATGCTCTGTCTGCATTTGGCCCTGACTACATGTCCATCTGCAAACCTCTTCTTGAACCACTTTTCAAATATGGACCATAAAGGTATGTGTTTTCAGGGTCTGCAGAGATTGCTGCCACAGCTGAAGGTGTAACCATCGTCCCTGCCGGCGTTAAATCTTTGGGGCTGGCTGCGTCAGCTGTCAGAAGCGGTCCTGAGGAGACACCTGGAAAAGGTGAGCAGAGCAGGCAGAGATGTCCGTCCTCTCCCGGCCTTGGGACCCTCTGCTGAAGTCGTTAACCGAGCCCCTTCGGCTACCGCATCGCACTGTGACTGTCCCACCTGGTGCCACTAGGAGGCGCCATCCCTCCTGCCGCTTGAGCTCTTCGATTCTCAGAGCGGGCAGATGAGCCTGCAGCCATCAGCTGCTGGAGGCCGAGCCCGGGAAAGGAACCCCTGACCGAGGGCCCTTGTCGCTCTTACTGGCCCTGAAGGAAAGGGCTTGGCGTCATGCGTAGCATGCTTTGCTGGAAAGAATGAAACACTTGGGTTTGGATGGTTCTCCTCCTTGGCTGGCCTCCCTCGCGTGCCTTAGCAAAGGCCCCGCACCCGCAAGCAGCCACAGCCAGTGGGACACACAGGAGGGCTCTGCTCATGCCTGGGCAAGCCCTCACGCATGCAAGGCTCTCGAGAGGGGGGCTGGGGAGGAGCCCTGCGCAGGCCTCCGGCTTCGTGGTTCTTCCCCCTCTGAACTGAGGACAATGGAGTTTGCACAGTGGACTTTCGCTTAGCTTAGCACAAGTTGCAGGCTGAGGAGGAGGGGAGAGGAGAAGGAGCGCAGAAAGAGAGACGGAGAGTCCTTGTTTCTCATCAGCCTGTGACAGGTTCACCTTCCTGCACCTGGGAAGCGGGGACAACACCTGGGTGATGCCACAGCTTGGAGAGATGCTCTTTTGTCTGACATCCCGGTGCCCGGAGGAATTTGAATCTTACGGCTGTTACTGTGGGCAGGAAGGACAAGGCGAGCCCAGGGACGCTCTGGACAGGTACGGCCGGGCGAGGATGGCGGGTGGGCGGTGTTCATGCTGCAGCGAGATATGATAGCCTTCCTCAATGTCAGACATCGCTTCGGGCTCACAGAGAGCTCGCCGAGTGGCGTTATTTCACTCAGGAGGGCTTGTTGCCATTATGGTCCCATTTTCCTGATGAGCAGTTGAGGCTCCGAGGCTGACTTGTCTGAGGTCCTTCAGCCACGAAGGGGCAGAGCCGGGCAGATCCAGATCTTTCGATTTGGTCTAGAGCTCCACCACGAATACTGCCCAGCTGCTCTAAGAGGGTCAATCTGCAAAGACACTTCAGAAGACCCCAAATCTGCCTATTTTGCAATGAGCAGCATGTAGAATTGGGGTCCCGAGTTGATTTGCTCTGCAGGATGACACACTGAAATGAGCTTCTCAACAACTTTTAAGTGTAATGGTCAAATTTTTTACCTACTGTTCTTGGAAGAATTTTCACTGACCTCATGCATTCATTAATTTATTCCTTCATTTATATAGCCATTCAGCCTACATTTGTTTTACTTTTGCTGTGTTGGGCACTGTGCTAGGTGCTGGAGACATATAAAGGATTAAACCTAAACAAAGCAGATTAAAGCAAACTGCCTCTGCCCCATAGGAGCTTGCTGAGTGAAAGAGATGGACAATTCAACAAAATACCACCCACTGTAACAAATGCAGTGGGGACACAGAGGAAACGATGGGGAACTCAACCTGGAGATGAGTTAGAGGAAGATTCTGAGAGCAGAACTGATCAGGTTTAAAGACTGATTGCATGTGAAAACTCACCCAGTTCACGGCCAGTTAAGAGCTCTAGTGAAACTGTGCATGTCCGCCTCCGATGTTGGGCTTGCCAGGGGAGAATCAACAACTATAGCTGAGAGTGAAAAAGACGAGTCTTATTGTAGTTAACACTACAAAGGATACAGTACTGGCAGGAACATGGAACATGTCCACTGCAGGTCACGTGGCGTCTGCACGGCTGTATGACTCACACACCCACCTACCTCCACAATAGCTCTCCTGTCTCCACTGCACAGTCACCCTGCCCCATCATCCAACTTTGCAGGGCATTCTGGGAAATCAGGGGCTCTGCTGCCCAGGCTGACTTCACAAAATTTACCTCCCACCAGGTGATACTAAAGAAGTTTTTATTCTAGCAAAGTGTATACCACACTGTGGAATCACTGTGTTTTCATCATGGGGCTTGACAACATGCCCTCTACTCTCCAAGACAGAGAATGATTTAAGGATTGTTCCTGAGTCCACAGCACTCAGTGAGATAAGGCAAAATAGAAATCTAGGTAGCAGTAGTCACTGTGTTCTGCTGAACTCTATGGAAAGAATATGGGGGTGCTGTTGAAGAGGTTTCCTGACTACTGACCATATTTCACAAAAAGTATGAGATTTGACCAGGCAGCAAGTGAGCTATGATATGGCTTCCTTGACATCCATTAGGAAGAAATGGAAAAACTGGAAAGCCATAGCCGTGACCAAGGAAGGGTTAGTCAAAATGATATTATTTTCTGCAATGGTGTCTTTTCCAAACCATGCATACTTTATATTCTGGGACACTTGAATGGTTTTCAAGGGTAGTTGGATCATATATGATTTCTGATTCACTGACTTTAGATTTTAACTATTATATTAACTATCCACCGCCACCCACCCCAGCCGAATGCCACACAAGATAGTGGCTCGGCTGTCGTAACAGCAGAATGGGGGCTGCAGTTCTCATCCCACACGGGCTAATGTGATGTGAGAGGTGGATTGTTCTTCCTCCGACTGCTGGCACCGTGGAATGGGTGGTGAAGCCCATACGTGGCCAAGCACTACCAAAAAGCCACAAGTCTGCCCGATCCTGGCTCCGGCTGTGGTCTCCAGGACCGAGTGAGCGTGATTAAAGGACAGGGGAGGGCTTCCCTGGTGGCGCAGTGGTTGCGCGTCCGCCTGCCGATGCAGGGGAACGGGGTTCGCGCCCCGGTCTGGGAAGATCCCACATGCTGCGGAGCGGCTGGGCCCGTGAGCCATGGCCGCTGGGCCTGCGCGTCCGGAGCCTGTGCTCCGCAACGGGAGAGGCCACAGCAGAGGGAGGCCCGCATACCACAAAAAAAAAAAAAAAAAAAAAGGACAGGGGAGAGTTGAAAAGAGAGGATTTAGGGAGCAATTGTAGCCCACTATTGGTTGGAGCCATCACAAGTTCCCTCGGGATGTCCATCAGCTGGGGGGACACTGTGAGGCTTTATCAGGCCAGATGGGTGGGTCTAAAAAGCAAGAACATGATCCATTCTCATCTACTTCCTGAGGTCTTGCTCTTTGCTGGACACCTTCCTAGATGCAGTTCTTCGTTTACGTTCGAGATAGTTACTCTGTTCTCTTTTAAGGCTATGGACAAAGGGGGTACCTTATGGATGTGAGATTAAGTGTTCTATTATGTAAAAGGTTGGAGGGAGTGGGTTATTTCTAGCCCATACGGTATGCTAGAAGTGGTACCCCTTCCTCAAGACTCTTTATTTCCATCTTTTGGAAAATTATTATAATAAATATGCAAGTCACCCATCTTTTCAGTCAACAGAGTCACAATAAAAACACCAAGTTTTTAAAAAAAAGAGTAAGATACATCCAGTGTGATGGGACACTGCCTTAGATGTGGCATCCTTGTGCAGTCCACAACCTGAACAACCATACATGGTAGCCCTTGGGATGTATATAAGTCAGTCCAGTGGCACTGGAAAGGAGGCACTGGCTTCTCTCATTAATATAGGGAGTATGGGACAAGCAGGCCTGGAGGGAGTTCTGGGGACAGCTGGGGGCTCTGGGCAGTCAGCGATTTTCCTTGCTCTTAGGTGCTGTTTGTCCCATCACTGCTGCCTGGAGCAGGTGAGAAGGCTGGGCTGCCTGCTCGAGAGGCTTCCTCGGTCACCAGTGGTATGCGTGGATGGTACCCCCAAGTGTAAGTGCTGTGAGCCAGCATAGTGGGTTGTTCTTTCATTCAAGTCAGCATCAGGACCACAGCTCATTTATAGATGCTTTCCCAAGCACTTGTTCACCTCTAATGTGATTTAAAACGTTTCTTAACTTTGAGGCACACATTAGTACTCCTATTCCACTGAGGAGGAGACTCAAGTTCAAGAGGCTAAGTCAGCTGACAAAAGTCACAGAGCCAGTAAGAGCAGACGGGGAATAATGTAAATTACCCATGCTTACTGAGTGCTTCCCATGTGCTCTTCTGAGTTTTTCACGTGTATTAACAGAGTTCATCCTCACACCAATCCTATGAGGTAGCACCACGAGACTTCCCATTTTACAGAGGCAGCGACTGAGGTCCAAGACCACAAAGGTAGAAGGCGGTGATAGAACTGGGGCTGGAACTGTGAAACCATAGAGCCTCAGACCCAGAACCGAGTCTGCACTGTGCCAGTGGGTCTCTTTTCTGAGAAGCAGAACGCTTTTCCCAAGTGAGGTCCCCTGAGGAAGCCCATAAAAAGGGGAGTGTTTCCGGCTGAAGGAAGAGGTGGGCCTGCATCTCCGCTCCTCCCAGGTGTGGAAGCCAGAGGCGCCTCCATGGCCGTTCAGGGCCTGGGGTGGGGGCATGGGGGAGGGGGAATATTTGGAAACAGCCCTACCTACCCTCAGGAGCCTCACTCTGTTGGGCTTGCTTTACAACTGGCTTCATCTCCATTCTCTGGCTGCATTTCCTCATGTACACCAGTGGATGCATTTCCCTTACCCTTTGCAGTTTAAAAGGAAATGGTCCCTATAGCATTTCTCGAGAGCCCTGAGAGGGTTTGTCTCACCCTCACTTTTTATCTGGGGAAGGCCCAGGCTGAGGCTTCAGTGCCACCTCCTCCCTCGGCCTCCGGGAATCCGGGCCTTGGAAGATCGATCGTGTGTGCCTCTCACCTCCCAGGAGGGAGCTCTGTGCTTTACATGTCACTTACTCATTCATTCATTCACCCAATTATCTGCTTATCCAAAAAACCTCCATCAGGACCTAGGAACACAGTGAACAGACATGATCCCTGCCTCAAACTGCTCACAGCCCGGAAGGAAGGGAGACAAGCAAGGGACTCTTCTATTATCATTAGTATTTTCCTACGAGGTGGTACAGGTGCCCGGGACCGTGGTGAAAGGGGTTTTGAGCCCGCGGAATACGGCAGCCAGGATGGGAGAACTTGGGAGAAGTTAGAAGGGCAGTGAAGGAGGTTTTCCAAGAGGTTAACAGGTTCCCAGGTGGCCGCGCTGGGTGTGGGTGTTCCAAGACAAGGGAAGAGAAAGACTGTGGCCTTTGGGGAACTCCTGGAAGTTTGGGACTGACACGCGGTTCTGTATTTCGGGAAGAGATGGTGGGAGGCGCGGGACCACGATGAAGCAAGGTGAGGCTGGCGAGACAGGTACCAGGTCACGAACCCAAGGCTGAGACATTTACAGCTTATCCTCTAGGGGCTGAGAAGCCAGGGACGGGTTTAGAACCCATGAGTGACAGGATCAGATGATCGGTGTTGTCTGTGATGCAATCACGCCTTGAGGTCCCACCTGCTCAGCTAAAGGCGCCTTCATCCCTCTGGTCTCACTGAATCCAGGAAGGTTGTGTGTGTCATTCGAACTCCTACAGGGCTTCCGTGAACTGGTTCCGACCCTCTGTGAGCCCTGAGCACCGTGTCCTGCAGCAGCTGCAGGTGTCGGGTTGTGAGAAATGAGGGCATCTCGGAGCCTGCTCCAGGCCACCCCACAGAGGGCACAGGGGCCCAAGCGCAGAGCTGCTCTGCGGAACAGGCTCGTGTCTGGGTCCCCTCTGCTCTTCCACGTCTCCTCTTTCTGCTGCCTGCTGTGGAGATGGAACGCGTATGTCTGGGGCTGATGTGAAGGCCAGGGCAGGAGATGTGGAGGGTCAGCGTGATGAGAAAAGGACTGGTTGCTCTGGGTGATGAATGCTTTGCGGTAGGATCAGACAAAAAAACATTAAACGGACCAAATACGCCTTTGAAAACCACAGACAGGGATAACGTTTGCAGAACGCTTGCCTATGTCCGAGCACCTTCAAATACGTTATTTCCTTTGAATCACACGCGTGTTCTGCACGCCAGCCCGCACTACATGCAACTGAAACCTTCAAGAAATAAAGTAGGGTCACCAGACTGAGCAAATAAAAATACAGATAGCAAAAATATATGGATTTCTGCTGTGACAGTAAGAACCATAGGGTGGGATTCGATGGGAACCCACAGGAAAGACACTGCCTTTAGCCAGAGGGGCTGGAGGAAGCTTTCTGGATGGGGGGATGCCGGGTGGATTCCTGATGGACGAGCATGCGCTAACCAGGAGGAGAAAGTTAAGAATATTTCCAGTAGAGCAATCAGTAGACGCAGGACCAAGAGGTTCAAGATGGAGCCGGGGAGTACAGGGCGGAAGGGGCAAGCATCCTGCGGTGTCTCAGGTCTGCTACTCTGTTCTTGCCCCCTAAGGTGTAGGGCAGAGCCTGTGTGAGAAGCTGCTTTGTGTCTGTGACCAGACAGCGGCTGAATGCCTGGCCTCTGCCTTCTATAACCAAAGCCTCAAGTCACCTGGCAGACAGGAGTGCCAGGGCCACCGGCCGTCCTGCGAGGACGGCAGGGTTTCAGCTTCGTCCCTTGGCTCCAGCTCTGAGGAGAACAGTGTGGAGGCCCCGCCCCCCAGGGAGGGCCTGAGAAGAACCAGAAGATTCCTGGGGAAGTCACTTGGTCTCCTGGGGACCAGGCCACAACGTGGCCCCAGATAGATTCCCAGAGAAAATGACCATCACACCCTGTCTTTCTGTCCCTCCTGCTACTGTAACCTCTCTGGGCCCATCTCCATCCTCTCTGTCCGCAGCAGAGGCTCAAAGGGGGGAGAGGCAGGAAGACCCCTGCACGGGTGCATCGTGATGGCTGTCAGCCCACATCCGAACGTGTCTTTGGAGAAGGCAAACGAGGGGGTGGTTATATGTTTCCTGGAGTGCACTGTAGGGGCTCAATAAATATTCCCATCAACGTTTCTTTGTCTGGTTTGGTTTTGAAGATACTGGTACATGGATAGATGGCAAAGGTGAGACGGCAGAGGAACGGAGGGGGAAAAGATATCTTCACTCCCCAATCACTGAAATCACAATCTGCTATTAAAAAAATACAGAAGGGAGTATGTTTAATCAATCTTATGAGATCACCTATGGGTCACCAATAACCCACCAAAGACGTATGCCAAGGACTGAGATGACAGCTCTTCTGGTATGTTATTAAGAGAACGGCCTCAGCCACCTCCATGAAGGATCACTGATAACCCTGTCTTGGGTCTGGCAATATTAAATTGATATAAAAAAAAATGACAGGGTTTATCCCAGTGGCTGGAAGTTTGGGGGATGCCAATGCCCACTCGGACACAGACAAATATAATAGGAATTACAAAAAAATGGAAATTACACCCCTCCATCCATCCATCCACCCTCCCACCCATCTGATAGTTATTGAGATTTTACTGTGTATCAGGCAAAAAGGCAATGTGCCTCCGGAATCCCCTTCAATATCTGATAAGGACACGAACTACAGTTCACATCACACCCTTGGTTCTCTCTTCCCATAAATCACATGTCCTGCAGTGAGAAGATACAGGGTCCCTGCCTGCTCCTCAGGCAGGCGGGAAAGCAGAGCCTCTGAAGACCTCGTGTTCGTGACCTTCTCATGGTGTGGAACTATCCTGACATTAAAGAGTTGAAAACCTTAAGAAATCAAAAGGTCGTGGTGCCAAGCCAGCAGTTGATACCAGGGGGTGGTTATATGTTTCCTGGAGTGCACTGTAGGGGCTCAATAAATATTCCCATCAACGTTTCTTTGTCTGGTTTGGTTTTGAAGATACTGGTACATGAATAGATGGCAAAGGTGAGACGGCAGAGGAACGGAGGGGGAAAAGATATCTTCACTCCCCAATCACTGAAATCACAATCTTCTATTAAAAAAATACAGAAGGGAGTATGTTTAATCAATCTTATGAGATCACCTATGGGTCACCAATAACCCACCAAAGACGTATGCCAAGGACTGAGATGACAGCTCTTCTGGTATGTTATTAAGAGAACGGCCTCAGCCACCTCCATGAAGGATCACTGATAACCCTGTCTTGGGTCTGGCAATATTAAATTGATATAAAAAAAAATGACAGGGTTTATCCCAGTGGCTGGAAGTTTGGGGGATGCCAATGCCCACTCGGACACAGACAAATATAATAGGAATTACAAAAAAATGGAAATTACACCCCTCCATCCATCCATCCACCCTCCCACCCATCTGATAGTTATTGAGATTTTACTGTGTATCAGGCAAAAAGGCAATGTGCCTCCGGAATCCCCTTCAATATCTGATAAGGACACGAACTACAGTTCACATCACACCCTTGGTTCTCTCTTCCCATAAATCACATGTCCTGCAGTGAGAAGATACAGGGTCCCTGCCTGCTCCTCAGGCAGGCAGGAAAGCAGAGCCTCTGAAGACCTCGTGTTCGTGACCTTCTCATGGTGTGGAACTATCCTGACATTAAAGAGTTGAAAACCTTAAGAAATCAAAAGGTCGTGGTGCCAAGCCAGCAGTTGATACCCTTCCCTACCTTCCGGGGACATCACGTGATGAGCACCTTTTGATGAATCCAACACATTGGAATCTTTTTTTTTTTTTTTTGTATGGCACGTGGGATCTTAGTTTCCCAACCAGGGATCTAACCCTTGCCCCCCGCAGTGCAAGCGTGGAGTCTTAACCACTGGACTGCCAGAGAAGTCCCTCACGTTGGAATCTTTTGAATAATGTGACCTTTTAAGTAACAGCTTAAATTTGGGTCCTCCCAGAAGCGGACCCTTAGACAAAGACTTGAGAGCAAGTGGTTTATTTGGAAAGTGCAGGAAACGCTGAGGGGAGAGCAAAGAGATAAGACGGCAGAGGAACGGTAGCCAGTGAAAGCTGAGTTACCAAGGCAGTTGCCTGCCCGCCCCCCGCCACACGAGAGGATATCACATGAGTCTTTACTCCCAAGAAGGGCAATGTCTCCTGCCTGCTGTACCAGAGCTGAGGAAGCCTTTAGGCAAAGAAACGCAGGCGAGAGCGGCTGGCAATCAGCCCGCAGGCACTACAGCGGTCACGGCGAGGCATGCCACCAACGGCACTCCCTTCCTTTAACCCAGCAGGTGTGTGCTAAGTGTCCGCTTCCCGTGGCCGGCACCGTGCTAGGCCGCCCACAGGTATGGTGACTGCCTGCCTTCTCCACACCTTCACCTGAGGCAGCGGAATGTTGCTGGAGGACAAAAGCAACTGAGCTGACCCACTTCACTTGAAGCTCATGACCACAGAAAACATCAAATGGACGCTCAACCTTGTCTTAGTAAGCCGAGTTTTCTGCTCTCCAAGACAACTGTTTGGTCCCTTTCCTCCTCTCCTCAAACCTTCCACACCTCCCCTTGCTCTCAGCTGAGAATTGTCCAGAGCGGAAGGGTCTGAGATTTTACCTTATTTGTAACTTAACAAGTTGGTCTGCATTTCCTGGATGCTGGCAGAAGATATGAGATGCTTGGGTCAGAGACAAAGGACTTTATTACTTACAGTAATGGCAGCAGCCTGAGTATGGGCATTTATGCTGGTTCCTCAAGCCCTGGGCCAATGCAAAGAGGGTCAGGTAACACCTACACACAGGGTGGGTTTCATTGCATAGGGAACCTAAAATATTTATAATTGGCCACAAGCCTGCCTTTTACCCCAGAAAAGAGATCATCTGTATTATACGGGACAAGAAGCATGTCTGTCCTTGGCTCCAAAGGGAGATGCCATCTCTGTGTTCCAAGTCTGTAGGATGTACTATAAACTTAAAAAAGATAATCCAAAATAAAGATAGTGTCTCTGTTCACAAGACATGCAGAAATGCAAGGCACATGGCAACAATGACCTCACCTAATACTCCACTGAGAAAGATGAAGTTTTCCAGTGGGAATGTCCTGATCTCCTTGCCATCAAAGCTACAAAATTACCGGCGGTCTTTCTCTTCCTTCTTGTTTCAATGAAAAAAGTGTTCCTTATCCATATCAAAGGTCAATCCCTCCACCTACACTCTGGGTACAGTACCCCCCTATTGCCTTTTCCAGGGCTTGATTCCTGCAAATATTTCCTTTTTATTCTACATCAATTCATCCCTCTCTTCTTCTGTATCATTCCAATCAGCATGCAAACATGCCCTAAGGTCTCCCATCTTTAAAAAAGCTCTCCCTTGACTCATTAAACTAAGATGGTGGAAACATGAAATTATAAATCTGATGCTCCTAGATTTAGTCTTGTCCTTAAACACCACACTAGGTGGTGCTATACTGGACATCTTTTGCCTGACTTCACATCATCCAACCCTCCCTTACGCCAGATCCTGCCGTGATAACCAGTTCCACACAGGCTTCCACCTGCCTCATGCAGGTGGAAGGACTCTGACAATGCCTGCCTTCTGTACTTCTACGCTTCGTGCGTGGGACACAGGACTTCTCTGAGAAAAAGGCATGGCACACCTTGGGAAACTGCCCAGCACTCAAGCACACACAATCCAAAAACGTGGGGGAGTTAATGTCAACAGGGCCACCCTTGACCATGAAGAACAGAAGCCGAGGATACAGCTTCCCCAGCTTTCATCACCTGGGTGGACAGTTCTGAGGTTACTTCATGAGGCTCCTCAGACTGTCCAGTAGGATGGATCTCCAGTCACCTATGGCGCTGGCAACTCATAAATAAACCCTCTTAATGAGCTTTTTCTCATTCCACTTCACTGGTCCAGTCCCTTGCTGGGGTTCCCTGGAATCACTTCCCAGAGCAATTCCTACATGTAAGTCTCTGTCTTAGGCTCTGTTTTGGGAGAACCCAGGCTAAGTTACTGGCTTCCTAAGTCTGCCTGTGACTCAACGTGTTAAGTACAAGGTGAATGTAAAATGGCAAAACTAAGAGGCAGAGCTTGATGCTACACACTGGCTCTGCTTTTTCCTCCATGTGAACTTACGTAACAGATGAGAGAACAGGACGCAACAAATTACAGCTGAAAAGAAAACACGCGAGATAGTGTATCACACAGGCTGCTCATTTTACACCTAAAGAAAACAGGTTCAGAAAACTGGAGTGACTGGCCTAAGACTGCAGAACTGAGACAGCTGCCCAGGTTGCTTAAGACGCTATGCGTGGTGAACTCAAGGATTATTAATGACAAACACTGACTCAGTGTCTAGTCTGTGCCATGTAGGCAGGACACGAGGAACCTCTTCTAAGTGATTCCTTTACCCCTCAACAGATGACCTCTGAGGGCAGAACATACTATCCTCATTTTACAGACTTCAAAGCTCGAAGTTCCGTCACTTGCCTAAGGCTACTCGGCCGGGAAGCGGCCGGGTGGGATTTGAGGCCAGAGCCCGTGCTCCTCGTTCCTTTGCTAAACTCCTAAAGGAAGTCCCTGAAGCCCATCTGGCTATGGTGGGCTTTCCTGCCAGCGGTAGGAAAGCAGACCAGGTGGCAGAGGGTACTAGAGAGGAGCTATTTCTTTAGAGAGAGGCTTCATGTAACTGATACAGCGACGGGGTAGGGTTGAAAATACAAACAGTTAAGACTGATGCAGAGGTGGAAACCGTGCTTTCACAAGCACACACTAAGAGCTTAACCTTAGCTGTATCTTACCACGACTGCAGTTATGGTTCTGATTCTTCCAGTGTATGTGAGGATGAATCCATTTGGCAGCTTGATTTTCACTGAAGTTCTTCATTTTTAACTAAAGCAAAATAGTGAATACGTTTAATTTAATAAATGCAATGGCTATTACAAAAATGTACTTATACAGAAGTAATCTGATTTTGTTTTATTGCTTACATATGAATTGCACAGTGAACTGTTACATTTCCAAAAACTCAATTCATTACATTTAGTACGTATATTGGCATGAATAAAACAAATTAGTACCATTTTCAGAAAGGAAGAAAAGAGCTATTGTGAGGAAGGGGAAGTTAACTGCTGGTTAAGTACAGTATTATGATTCTAAAAGATAATGAGTTGAAGTGTGTGTGTGTTTAACTCCAATGACTATATAAGCAAAGACAACACAAGTATAGGAGGAACATTTCAATGTGAACTATTCAATGTCAAGGAAAAAAATGAATGATATAAGCAACAGTATACAGCAAAAAGAGAATGATTAACAGTTTTGATTAAGAGTTTTAAATATCTACAAAAATAGAGCAATACAGTGAACTTCAACACATCCTAAACTTTCAGTACCCAAACTGGCTGTAATACAGTAGGCATACCTATGACGTGCAGGATCTCCTGCAAATCTCCTGGAAGGGACAGAAAGCCTAAGAAAAGACCCCTCATTTCTTGGGAATCGTTGTTAACAAGACCAGTTCAGTAATCTAGGATATACAGAAGTCTACTGTGATTTAAAAACAACTACAACAGGAAAAAAATCCCACAAAACCCAAATCTACAGTTTACAAAACGGACCAAGAGAGAGGTGTGATAAACATTAACTGAAATGGTTTTTCTTTACATGCTACGCATGCATTTTTAAATCACAGAGAAACATGAAATTTTGTAGAGCAAAGTCTGTTTTGCATGAGTGCAAATGAATATATATCTTCTTTTCTTATACTATTAAATTATATATATTTTTTCATACAAAAGCACACAGTGTTAATCTATAAAATGACATCCAAGTGGATGATGATTGTTTTTGCATGTCCCCCTGCTTAGATTTTTACACAATCTTCCTTTAAAAATACAGAAGAAAAAAAGGGAAATTAAAAAAAACATAAAACCTGGCCTATTAAATGGTGAAACATTTTACCTGGTCAAGAGGTGAAGGTACAGTGACAGCTGTAATGGGGCCATTTAACCCCCCAAGTGGTGACTGCACTATCACTTGGAAAACAATGTCTTGTTTATCTACAGTGAGTAAACCACCCAGGATGTTTGGGTATCATTTGACAGGTTTAAAAAGACTAGGATCTTCTGCAAGATGTTTCAAGATGCTGTACTTTGGTTTAAATATTCAAAAAAATTTTGAGTATGCTTGTTCTATTATTACTCCCTCACTTTTTTGTTTCTACTAAAGGTGCCCAAATAATTGTAAACACCAAGTAATAACATGCCTTTCTTCACTGCAATTTTTCAAACAAAATCTAAAGCTAAAAATGCAATTGTTTTCTGGGTTACAATTTTTGATATGTATATTGTTTTATGTAAAAGGGAATCAAATCTAAAAAGGTAGTAGAATTATAAACAGATTATTTTATAAAAATGTCCTAAAAGAATTTTATGAGTTGCAAAGAAAACTGTTCATTTTTGCCATGTGATGGAATTCACTAAAATGTGCACAATTTTAAGAACACTGTAAGTCTGGCAGCACATGTAATCTTGGTAGCTTAAATCAATACAAGCTTAAATTGACGATCTATAGCACACTTGATTGCTAAACCCATAGGCACTCTTTTCAAATGTAATATCACAAATCCTAAACAGAGATGCATACAAGTTGCAGTTCAAATCTTACAAACTGAAGGTCCATTCGGGGCATTTTTTGACCTATGAGGATTTAAAAACTGCACAATATTAAAACGTAAATTAATATGCTCTCAACAGAAATCAAAATGTGCACACACTCTTCACAGGTGAACTAGTAGCTGTTTTAAATGTCTTTTTTTCCCTATACTAAATATATAGCTCATTTAATTAATGGAGCCACAGCAAAATACTACTATAATTTCAAAGCATAGTCTGTAAACTAATACATCTAATGATGTAAAAAATATTGCACAGTTCAGTACTCCAAGAGCAAGCTCTAAGACTCTCAAGTAGAATGGTCAAACTCTTGGCAGAAAACACAGTATTACAAGAACTAGACACTTCAAAGTCGGAGATTTTAGGGTCATTATTCTAGGAATATTACTCAGTAAACGTCATTTCCACAAACAAGTTGAGGAATGACTGTCACATATTGTTACAACGAACGAACAGAGGGATGCCCACCACGACATCTAAAACATGGGGACAAAGAGCCACAGAACAGTGTTGCAGCTCCAGGATTAGGAATATATTTGTATGGTTTTGCTTTTGCAGATAAAGAAAAACAACAGCAATTCTAATTTTAAGCAGTTGCGTAGATGTCTAAGAAATACAGTAGACACTTCATACATCTTCAACCCTCTGAAGGCTTAATTTTTTTCAAATTACATGTTTGTGAAAATTTTTAAATATACTATTAAACAATTAATGTGAGACCAATATACGTTCAATTTTAAAAGCCATCAGGAACCTCAAAAAAAAAATTAACATGGCATAAAACCTATCTTCAAAAGTACTCTAAATCATATAATATAGCTGCAAAATATCTAATCTGATATGCCAAGCATTCAGTTAAAGAGAAATTCCATCATAATTTTCAAGAAGTATGTTAACACAGATCAAGTAAACCCTGGAAACTCAGCTTGGCCCTAATTTTTAGGCTTTATGCTGAGGTCTTCGTGAGCCACTCAGTACACACACAGATCTGGAAACTTCATCTCGTAGACTGGGACAGACTGGTATTGGGCGTGCCCAGAAGTAATGGTCAGTGTTCCTGATGGACTGGGAGGAGGGCTGTAAAAGAGCGAGGCATTGTCAACAAGTGTATTGCACAGCTGTTCACTTCATAGAGCACTCTCGTTACTACCTGCCAGCAGCAGAGTGAGTCTCCTTCACCGCAGGCATCAGTGTGACGGAATTGCGCGCCAGCTACACGGTGGCATGGCACATAGATCACGGTGGTACCAAGCTGTTTTTAAGTCTACACTAGATATTCTCCTCTGAATATATGTATATATAATTTTTACAGTGGGATTACGCTATACCCACTCATGTAAGCTTGCTTTGTTTCACTAGTAAAAAATCTTATATATACATATATTAACTTCTTTTGATGACCGCTGCATGGTACTTCAATATATAGATATATTATAATTGATTTACTTCAACGGACAGATGTAGGTCCATTTTCATTTTTTATTATCATAAATAATGCTGACAGGTCTATTCTTATACATAATTTTATCCTGTCTCCTTGGTTTATAGTCTTACACACAGAATTTCTGCATCAAAGTGTATTTACATTTTTGAGACTGGTACACATTGCCATAATACTGGCAATTCATACTTTCAACATCTGAGTGTACCCATCCTCTTACACCATTATAAATATTGGGTATAATCATTCTTTCTTGTTATTTTAATCTTTGGCACTCTGGCAGGCAAAAGGGAATTCATTCTTTCTTTTATTTTCACATTTTGGGTTACTACTAATGCTACATACCTTTGTAGATTTAGTATCCATTCTGTGTTTCTTTTAAAATGAATTGTCTATTTGAGTCTACTGCCTGTATTTCTACTCAGATATTTTTCTTTTATCAGTTTCGGAAACTGATCTTTTGTCATATGATACCAATGTTCTTCCCTCAATTCATTACTTCATTCTTATCTCTACCATAGACAAAGATACTGACACTTTCATCATTCAAAAACGGTCCTTTGTGTCCTCAACCAATTTCTCCCTACTCCCACATACCCATACACATACACCCACACACATACACCCACATCCAACAGTAACTATGTTCTGATCGCTGTCACTGAAGGTTAGTGCCACTTGTTCTTGAATTTCACATGATCTAAACAGCCTATAGGAATGGTCCATACAAGCTATACTCGTTTATGTTTGATTTCTTTTGCTCAATGCATTTTTAAAAATTTACCCCCAATGTGTTCCTTTTTACTGCTGAATAGTATTTCACTATATTAAGAGTACCACTAGTTGTCTACTCTCTCTCCATTCTCCTGTTGATGGACATCTGGTAGTTATGAAAAAAGCTGCTAAAACATTCATGTACATGTCTTTTTTGTGAATCTAAGCTTTCATTTCTCTGGGCAAATACTGAGATACGGGATTACAGGAACAATAGCAGGTGTATGTTTAACTTTACAAGACACTGCCGAAGTTTTGCAAAGTGTGCCAGTTTGTACTCCTATGAGCAATATATGCGAATTCTTCTATAATGTCCAATATACTATTAAGCCCATCCAATGACATTTTTTTTCTTTCAGATATTGTAACATTCAGTTCTTGAACTACAATTTGGTTTTTTAGACTTTCCATTTCTCTCCTAAAATATACGTATTTTTTCCTTTAAATTCTTTGATATGTGTGCGTGTTCTTTTAAGGTCATTGTCTACTAATTCCAATAACTGGATCAATCATCTGTGGGGCTGCTTATTCCTTTTCTGTATTTTCCTGGTCCTTTGCATTTCTTGTAATTTTTTTCTTGTTGTACTAAGGTCAAAGTGAATGAAGGAACAATGGAAACTGAGATATAATATTGCTTATTTTGTTTCTTTTCTCCAGCATACAAACTCTTTTCTCTATCTCCTAGTTAGAGTGAGGCAAATTAACAAGAGGAAATATATCAAATAGAAACTGAAAACCCTGAAGGTACACCAAGAAGTCTATTTCATTTCTCTGTCATTTCTCTGTATCATGTAAGGTACCCAAAACTACTACTTCCTAACTAGGTGACCTTGGATAAATTACCAAACTTCTACATGCATCTGTTTCTACATTTGTAAAGTAAAAATAATCACTACATATTTTTAAAATCTGTTGTAAACACTAAATGAAAGAATGCACTTAGCACTGTGCCTAGAACACCGTAAGTGTTCAGTAAGTAACTATTAGCAGTAAGGCTTAATAAATACAAATTATTATTAGTAGCTGCAGTACCAATGAAACCGAATTAGTCATAATACTTACTCTAAAATATTAAATCCATATAGCTATGGGAGTGTGATTAAATGTAACATGGTGGTCTCTAGCAACATTTCTTTTAAGAAACATGAGTTATGGGTTTGAATTTGGATTATTTCCACTCACTGGCTGGATAAACTTCAGCAAGTTACTTTACTTCTCTAAGGCTCAGTGTCTTTACCTGGGGGGTGGGGGGGCGGAAAGGATCTACCTAACTTTTCAGGACTGTGGGGAGGATTAGTAAAAACAACAGATATAACGCGGCAGATATTTACTGTTACAATTAACAGGCATCAAAGAAGCTGTGGACAGGGAGTGCTGCCTGCCATTCCAGTTGTGCAAGATCAAGCGTCAGCCACTGCAGTCGCCTACAGTGGTGCGCCCTGAGGGGAGTTCAGGATGGAGAAACACAGGGAGCACTCTGTGCTTTGGATACTGGCCCTAGACAGTTAAGATGCATATCTAAGGAATAATTTCAATGAACCCAGACCCTTGCACCTTCCCATGCAGAGAAAAGCACTAAAATCATCAACCTCAGATGTCTGCTCTTTGTGATCAGCAGTGAGCTTTTGATGTTTGACTACATGTTTTTTTCCAGCCAAAAACTCCTATATGTCCTGGCTCCTCCCTCACCTCTTCAGAGCAGTTCTTCAGAGCTATCTCAGAGGCTGTCTCCCAGGCTATAGTCCTCAGCAAGGTCCCCAAATAAAACTTAACTCTCAACTTTTAGGTTATGCGTAAATGCCCACACCCAGCAATTTTCTTTGAATCTAAGGTATATAGTATATTGCGTATTTTAGTCCGATTCTCTGTTCTGAACTGTTATAAATGAGTGATTCTCAACTTAGTGGGGGGCGCAGTATTGGTGGTAAATGCCTGGAATAAGATGTTAAAGTGACGCTTTGCGTATGAAGGCAGAAAAAAGGCTGGGGAAAAAAAAGCAAGTGAACTCGAGCATCTACCTGCTTATTCTGTTTATAAGGATACATACAGGGTTTGAAGCAAAACAGATTTAGTTAATCAAGTTGAAAATATAAAAGACACGGCGAAGTAAAAAAAAATTTCAGAAGCACAATTTCTATCTATGGCTCCTGTACTGTGCCACATTATACACAGACCAGTCTCCACACTGAAGTCAATATAAGAATAGGCAGAGGTTCTTTCCTCAGGTGGAACCTGGAGTTTTTCTCTCCCTCTGTCATGTGCTTCATTACTTAATAACCAATAGACACAGAAAAACTGATATTAGATACCTTATGTTTTTGGAGCATAAGATACAATCGTTCAATGGTATCCACAGGGGATTGGTTCCTGGACCCTGCACACAGACCAAAACCCTTGGATGCTCAAGTCCCTTATATAAAATGGAGCACTGCTGGCATATGACCCACACGCATCCCCCCTTATACATTACATCGTATCTAGATTATTTATAATACCTAATACGATGTAAATGCTATGTAAACAGTTGCCAGCATGCAGCAAATTCAAGTTTTACTTTTTGGAACTTTCTGGGAATTGTTTTTTCCCCAAATATTTTTGATCCACAGTTGAATTTGTGAATGCATAACCTGCGGATATGGAGGGCCGACTATAACTAGTAACAGGACACAAATAGACATGACTTAGTAAAACTCAAGTAAAGTTTAATAATTCAAGTGAGCCATCTGCATAGGTAGAATCATTACTGCCCTGGAAAGAACTATGAGGTTGAACCATATAAAACTGTAGTTTTTATAGGTCACAATGGTTAAATCTGAGAAATTACCTTTTTAAACATATTAGAATAAGAGTCTTCCAATTACTCAAATGTCCTTATAGGACCATTTTAAAGGAATAAATGATCTAAAAAGGTAAGCTAGAAAAGCTAGAAGCCCCCTGGACAAGAAATGGTATCAGACAATCCAGTAAACAGAATAACCACTGAGACAGAGACCTGTACGATCTTGTGTTTACCCTAAATGAAAAGCACAATTACTTAAAAAGCCACAAATTTATAGGGATCTAATAGTTTCTATTTTGTTGCTTTATTGCTCTTGTAGTATCAAAACTCTTACCGTATGGTGAGTTCCAATATTTGAGCAAGTCTATCATGAAGAAAATTTGCCTACAAAGGAGAAAAAAAAAATGTTAAGAATGGATCTATTATTTTCCAAATACCCATATGTAATAATACAAGTGTGATTTAAAGGACAAAGCATAACCCTAACTATTAAACTGATGGTACAGAATGCTTTAATGTTTTGGTTTTTATCTGTCGCATACACTGGAATTTAATGTAAAGTTTCTCTTTTATTCCTTTCCTAGTCTCACTGGTAAAAACAAAATCGATAGACTCACAAAATACCTACAGCAAAATCATTGAAAACCACTGCAAAAACAGTTTCAAAGCAATAACAATTGTTAACATTTAACTTGGGATCTGCCATTCCCATCAGCTGACATTACACACAAAAATTATTCAGGCTTCATAGCTATGTCTTCAGTTTTCAGTCCCTACCAAATCCACTACCTTGTGGATTCTGCTGATCTGCCTGAAGCTTGGAATCTACCTACCAATTACCAGGACAGCTTCCACGAAGTCAAACTCCACCCCGCAACCCCTTCACCATGTGTTCACTTACTTTGGATTCACACTGTGCTGCTATTTCTTCAAAAGGTGCTTTCTGGAATTTCTCTATCACTAGACGCCTCTTTTCCTTTTCCTGTTCTTCCATTCCACTGGTATCTATATAAATGTTTAAAAAGACCCATTAAAAGGAATACAAAATTTCACAGAACCTTGCCAATGACCATAAGAGCAAATGATCTATAAATAAAAAATAAGGGTAATTTATAGGACTACTTGTATAGGGAAAAAAGCAAAAGGTGTGACATCCTTGAAGTGTCTTAGTTAAGGCTAGAAAGCCCACATATAAAAACATTAAAAAACTACACAGCACAAAACACCTTTTTCATAAGACTACCTTTGTCTCTCTTACCAAATAAAAGCAGAAGCATGACAACTTCCTACAAGTCAAACAACTTCAAGGCCCTTCCTGAAGGATGATTCTTTTATTAATAATCATGCCCTTACACATATGAGGTACTAAATTAAAAGTTTGCTAAACTTGATAGTGAATGGTGTGATTGAAATATAGATAGGGTCATGCAGAACCATACTGATTTAGCCTTTTCCATTTATCTTCCACAATTTGAAAAGGGATTTTTTAAAATCTTAAGATGACATGTGGTCTGGCCAAAGTTTGTGAGATAATAAAATAATAAATGTCTGTCATTTTTGATACATATAATAACTATGTCTATTTGCTTAAGAATCTGAAAAGAAGGCTAATTAATGGCTTATTTATTGATGGTCTACAATAACAACTCAGTAACTCTTCAGCGTTTTTTTTTCCTGGTCAAGAATTTCATAAGATGAAACACAATCTGTTCAAGGTTCTTGAAAAACAAAGCTTCTCTTCAGGTAGACAAACTGTAACAATTAGCTAGTTTAAAAAAATGGACATAGCAGGTACAAACGAAAGAGGTTTCTTTTCCCCCCTCTGAAATTGTGGCAGGTTAACAAAGTTGTCAAATTTATGTACTTTTTCTGAATGACTATAATACAGAATTATGATCACATCTCTCGTGTTCACTAGATCAGGGTCACAAGCTCAACTGTGCCAGAGGCTAGGCAGGAAACATACATGTTTTAAAAGCAGTAAGAAAAACAGGACTTGGGCAAGCTGAGCATACAACCCTGGTCTTTATTCAAATCCAGTTTCTGAAAATAATACTTCCACCTAAATTTGGCCTGCAGGCAGCAAATTTCTTTTCCATGCATTAGTCCAGTAGTTCTCAAACTTTTTGTTTCAAGACTCCTTTATACTCTGAAAAATTATGAAAGCCAAATTGCTTTCTTTATGTATTACATCATTTGATATTTTCCATATTACAATATAAAAATGAGACTTTAAAAATATTCATTAAATGCATTAAAGAAATGAAACCACTATATGTTAACATAAATAACAATTGTTTCATGAAAAAACAGCGATATTTTCTAAAATGAAAAGATTTAGTGAAGAGAATGGCATTGTTTTCTATTTTTGCAAATCTCTTTAATGTCTGACTCAACAGAAGCAGTTGGATTCTACCTGCAGATGCATTCAATCCACTGCAATATGTTATTTTGGTTGAAGTATATAAAGAAAAACTAAACTCACACAGGTATGGACTGGGAAAGAGTAATTCAATAAATAGCCTTTTCACAGAACTGTAGCTATTTCTTCTTGGACACTACAACAAAACATGACAAACGGTAGTTTCTTAAAAGTCAGTTGCAATATGGAATTTGAAACCTTATTAATGAACTTTTTGTAATTGGTTATATTAACATCTATTGGTCTGTTCTACAGTTTGAATAGAGCTTTACTCATGTATGGTTTTGTAACATCATGCAAGGTCATTTGGAATATTGCTCCACTGATTGATGCAGATCCTCTAAATGTAGACATATTTCACCGTAAAATACTCTTTAAATCACATTTGTTAGTTATTATCACTGATCTCATTAAAAAAGTCTTTAAATAAATATTGGGGAACTGTCAAACTTGCACTGGCAGACATAAGCTTCAAAATTCTAATTTTGTTAAAAAGTGCTAATTTTATCACTGGGAGCAAATACTGTCAGGGTGGTTTTTTTCTCTTGAAGTGACAGCTTCCCTTCAAATGCCACAGGTTTTCTTTTTTTTTTTTTTTTTAAAGTAAAAGCGATGTTCCTTAAAAAAACCAACTAGTTCTGCTTGCAAATAAAAGAAATCAAAGAAGTGCTTTAGATGTGCTTCCCAAAGGCATGTATTCATGGGATGAGATTAACAAAATTAATCATTTAGGGGGCTTCCCTGGTGGCGCAGTGGTTGCGCGTCCGCCTGCCGATGCAGGGGAACCGGGTTCGCGCCCCAGTCTGGGAGGATCCCACGTGCCACGGAGCTGCTGGGCCCGTGAGCCATGGCCGCTGGGCTTGCGCTCCGGAGCCTGTGCTCCGCAAGGGGAGAGGCCGCAGCAGAGGGAGGCCCGCATACCACAAAAAAAACAAACAAACAAACAAACAAAAATTAATCATTTATACTGATTCTTCAAAGGCATTCTTAAGAGAAATCTTGCCTTTTAAAAATAACTGGGGATGTGTGGTGCTGAAGAATTCAATGACCACTAGTACAGTTTGACGCCACTGCCTTCATTCACGTTAATCCATGCAGTAAAAAGGCAAATAATGTCTTAGTACTGTGCTGAATATACTTTTTGACTTGAAGGATCCCTTGGAAGAGTCTTCCCCAAAGCTCCAGGGCTCCAAAGACATACTTTGAGAACCACTGCCAGACGGTAAGTTCCTCAACATGTCTTATTAATTTTTAAATGTCTCACAGTATCTTGTACATAACGGGTGTTCAAAAATTGCTTACTAAATTCAATTAATTTTATTTTGGCAAATTTGATATTACAATAAGAAAAAAAAATCCTCTACTGGATTAAGCTGAAAAAGGTCAGATTTTATTTCATGTATGATGGGTACCAGAGCGCTTCACTTCCCTTGTTAATGATTTTCTTATTCTAATATTTCTTAAAAATTGAGAGCCAATTTCCACTCTCTACCGTGAAAGTCAATTTCCACCCTCTATTGCTTTACCAATTAGAAATGAATTGAGATCGAGGCATCATGAGCCTAGCAGGAATTTATATTAATACTTAATTGAAGGAATCATTTAAAAAAATTTTAAAAGCAGCCAATTATATAAGTAAAATTTATTTCCATAAAGGCTACAGGAGAAAAAAATAATCAGAGCACTATTTTATGCAAAGATAAGTGAAAAGATTACAGAGTCAGTCAGACCTGGGTATGAAATTTGTCTCCAGTATTTACTAGCTATGTGATCTCAGGAGAGTTGCTAATTTCTCTGCCTCAGTGTTCTCACTGATAAAAACAGCAAGGATTAATGTGACTCTATTGTGCCTGCTGACAATTTCAGCCAGCTCCTTTCTCTTACCCCATTAGAAACACGCTTCTAATTACACTGCTATATGCCTACTAAAAATCATTCTATGTAATTCTCTCAGAATTATTCACCTGCCCATCTCCTATCAAAGGAAATACATTCACTATTTCTCATAAATTCACTCAGCCTCAATGTTGGCCACCAAATAAGGGCAGCATTCAAACACACGGTGATATGCTTTCATAATTCTAGAAAAGTCAGTCTATAGAGAGGAAAATAATTATCTGTGACAAGACAGGACAATTACAAAAGTCTAAAGAACATAAGCTAATAAATTGATTATATATTTATATAGAAATCAACATTATATACACTTGCCATGCTGCCTCTGCTAATTCTGGCATTTAAACAAGTACTAAGATATAGATAAGCTAGAAAATACTAGGAGAGGTAACAAGCAAAATCTCACCAATTGCTTTCTTTAACGCCTCAAAGGTGATTTCTTCAGTGTTACTGACCTAGAGAAAAGTGATTTTAAGTAAAATAAAGAGTTAAGAATGGTCAACATAAATGATACCTTCACCTAGTGACAAGTCATCTAAGAACGTCGACAAATATTTTCTCTTCTTCGTGTTGGCTGGATGTGTGATCGCACTCAACAGTATCAAATGACCTCCAGGTTTTCATTGGTTTTAACAATGGCCTACCACAGTGGTTCCCCAAAGAAGTCTACAGATTGACGTTAGGCTGGCAGAATTAGCAACCTTTAAGGCAACCCAACCAATATTCAAGGCAGAGATTATATATAAATGCAGCTTCAGCTATGCAATAAATGAAAACTAAGTATTCTATACCCTTTATAATTTTGGTACCAAATACCGTTTAAAAATCAAAAATGAAATAATCTAAAACTTTAAATGCAAAAAGTTTAAAGCAAAAAATCACTACTTTGGGAAGTGTTCAATGAGTACAGTTAACCAACATTTAAAAATAATTATATTCTGGATCTTTTAAGGTCAACCACCAAGTCTTATTCTCCAGAAACTCCCTTTAACTTGAAGTTTTCAAATCTCGCTTGCTTTGAGACACGTAAAAGGTATGAAATCAAGTGCTTACATAAAAAGTCAGTAATACTTTTTGTGGCACTAGCACATTTTCAGAAGGAATAATATATCCAGTTACTATAGTATCTCTGAATAAAAGTTAAGAAATGATATATGAGTACTTGCCTTGGACTCTGGTCATCCCTAATTTTAGCTCATGAGCTTCTTTTCGCTAAGTCTAAGGCAGCAAGACTAGTGAAAGCAGAAGACTTCATGCTTTGCACCTTAGCTCTCTGTACAAAGGATTTAGCTGGAAATCAAGCAGCAAGAGTTCCACTACCTCAGTTTTTCTACTGAGGGCTCATATTTCTAGTTGAAGTCAGATTAAACTTGGGAATCTTCAGTTGCTTTGTTCTAGATATTTGGAGCAGATATATAAGATTAGGCTCTGGCTGGTCAATTATTTGTACCTAGAAGCAATCTAGTACTTCAAAGTTGTTCTTACAACTGGTTAAGAGCTTTAGACTTTTGAGAAACAACTATAGTATAGGAGATAGAACATAGGAGAAGCTAGAAGGCCAGAATTCTTATTACATAGAATTTTTACTTATTACCTGTTCAATCCTGGATAAGTGAAAAGCTAGAGTACTTTATCTAATAACTCTTCTCTGTTTGTTGTTTTCCTTAATTTGGATAATGATGATGCATTTGCCCAGCATCAAACAATCATGCCTATGGTGCTTTATTCTATTAGTCAAGCTGATCATTTAATTTCAGGAGGCAGAGACGCCGCTGAAATAAATAAATGTTTTAGCCATTTATCTTCCTGAATACCTTAATTTAATTTAGGTATCTTTATACATATATAGTGCAATTTTTAGGAGAAGTTCACTAAGTGATTCATGGTGGGCTAAAATTTGAATTGCAAATGTTAGAACTCACATACCTCAGAAATGGACCAGGTATTTTAATAGACCATAGTAATAAGCTGAGTTATATCTAGGGAAAACAAAAGTTTTGCTATGATCTCCATCTAAACAACATTACAAGCTCTAAAAGCAGGTATCAAATATATCTGAGGACTAAGTGGGATTATGTATATACAATTTCAAGTAATTTTGATGAAATAATGAGCAATTTTTCAAATGAGCAATTTTTAAATTTGATTCATTGTTAGCAAATATACTTATTCTTAGTTTGATATTTTGTTACACCATTAACTGGTGAATACCTAATTGATGACACTTTCTCCTGTCCACACAATGAAATTAGTTAGTTTTAGCCTAGAAGGTACTGTTATTCTGTCTTCTGGTGTTTCAATGACCATTCCTAATACACAAAATTAGATACCATAATGGTAAATGAGTTTGAAACTCCAATGTGCTCAAGTAAATCTTATATACTAAACTGTACTTAACTTTTCAGATACTCAGGGTGAGGCATATTTGACTTAGGATTTATAGTTATAGCAAAGATAAAACAAAAGGATCTTTAATAATTTAACAAATGTATTAATGAACTTTTAATGTAAAATTCATGCTCAAGAATCTTCCTCCTATATTGTCTTCATGCAAATGTTCCTTCAGCTCATTTTATCAAAATAGACTGATTCTTTGCAACCGTTTAAAGTGCTATATATGTATTTTTAAAAGAAATAAAAATGGTTAACAAAAGGCAAATGGAAAAATACCAGTCAATAAAATAGACTGCACTCTTGACAAGTATAAACTAAGGCTTTGGATGAATTTCTTCCCTCAAAAGATAATAGCAGCAAATTCACTATCACTGAAAGATATAGCTAGCAAGATATCTCCTTCTTGCTAGTAAGGAGTGTAAATATTAAAATGCCTTTGAAGAGGTGAAATTTAGGGAAGATGATTTTTCCTGAGTCTTAAACTGGTAAGAAACTCTAAACCAACCTTAAAGCCCCAATTTCCAAAATGAACACTAACTGCCTATTCCAACTACTCTGATGCTCTGCAGATAATTCCTTGATAAAACTGATTAATTTTATATAACAGGGAGTTAAAAGCATGAAAGATATAAATTAATTGGCTGTACCCTGGCCACCAAATAGTTTTAATTCCTGAAGACAAATTAACTGGCAGGGATTGGAAGCAGGAGGGAGAAAGGAGGCTGAGAAAGCATGAATTCAGACAACTTCCTTCCTCTTTTCTTACACAGAAATTCTTTTAGTTATTTACATTGTACCAATGAGAAATAATGAAATACCTAGGAAGGCAAACAATGGATAAACCACGAGGAGGAAGCTGACTTGACATGCTGGCACACTGGCATTTTTACTTGACTATCAAAAAATTCTCTGCTGATTTGTGTGGATAAGTCCTAGCGAATACTGGCTGCTTTTTCTTCCTGTAACTCAGTTGGGTACACTCTTGTGCTCTATTGAAACAGGAGGAGAACATTAAATCTATGATGTTTCAAATAACTCCTTAAAGAGTACACAGGTCACTGATACAGCTTAACCTATGTTAAATTCATTATATTTACTATCCAAAAAGATAAAAATATTTCTCGCATAGGTGAAATTTTGAAACTTTCTAAAAGTAGTGAGCATTTGGCTTCACATGAGAGTGTATAATTCCATTTATTCTCACAACTTATGTTTCATAAATCTTTAAAAATAAATAGGATTAGAAAGCCTACTTATTTGATAACAGGCCTTGTGTAGCATTTCTTACTTATTAAAAAACTTACGTAGTTCTATCTTATGGTTCCTTTTACTACAATGTGAAATCTAGTGATATCATATCACACAATATTAAGTTTATGTATCTTTATAGGTATATGAAATTAGTTCAGTAAAATAAATTATAAATAAGTTCAAGGCTAAATCAAATTAACTTCTACTAACAATATTTTGTTGATTTAGGGATAAATCAGAGTTGTATTTGATCCTGTTTAAAAGTGTGGAGGGGCAAAAAGTTCTTTAAAATTGATGTCTATCTCAAGACAGTACTTCATCATAAACTTTCAGCAACTTACCACATCATCCGAAGGAATGCTGTTGGGTAAGATATCCACCTGAATGGATACGGTGTCCACAATACTTTTCCTTCTAGAAAGTCGATCTTCATCTAAAATTTTAAAAAATTTCCCCCATTATTTGCTAGTAAGAATAATATGTCATTTATAAACTCCACCTATTTCAGATTTAAAAATTTCAGAAAATTAAGACAGTTTGCCGTTTTTGCTCTTACTAAATATATAAAACAGTGTGCTCTCAGACTTCTGTATTTTGTGAAGCAGATTCAAAAAATAAAATTGATGGGTGAACTCAGTTTAATACAGCTGACCCTTGAATAACATGGAGGTTAGAGGTGCTGACACCTGCACAGTCGAAAATCAGCACAGCACTTTACAGTTAGCCCTCCACATCTCCAGTTCCACCATCCAGTTCAAACCCAATTCTCTATTAACCAATTCTATTCGACATGTTCTAAACCCAATTTTAACATCTCTAATAAACCTCCTTTACCTCTACAATGCCATATTTATTTTTCAAGAGTGCCATCATTCAAAAATCTTTATCTTTTCTTACCTAGATCTGAGGATAGCTTACTAACTGGTCTAATACAACACTCCCTCCTATACTACCAGTAGAGTTGTTCTAAAATAAAACTTTTTCACACTAAACTATAATTTTAAAACAAATCCAGGGACTCCCCTGGTGGCACAGTGGTTGAGAATCCGCCTGCCAATGCAGGGGACACGGGGTCGAACCCTGGTTCGGGAAGATCCCACATGCCGAGGAGCAACTAAGCCCGTGCGCCACAACTACTGAGCCTGCGCTCTAGAGCCCGCGAGCCACAACTACTGAAGCCGCACACCTAGAGCCCGTGCTCCACAACCGCAATGAGAAGCCCGCGCACCGCAACGAAGAATTGCCCCCACTCGACGTAACTAAAGAAAGCCTGCGTACAGCAACGAAGACCCAATGCAGCCAAAAATAAATTAATAAATTTATTAAAAAAAAACAACAAAAGAAACCAAATCCAGCCCACTGACTAATGCTGAGCTTCACAAGTTTTTTCACATCAAAGCACATATATATAATTATAATACACGTAAGGCATATGGAGATAAAAGGAAGAGGCTGCTCGCACTGCAAGCTGACTACCCCAGGCCCGACCCAGCTACCTGAAGAACTAAGGAGATAAATATCCAGACACACCTGTAAAGCTCCCAATAACAACTGGGAAGCTCAGGTCTAGAATCTTAGTCGAACAGCACAGTCAGTCACTTCATAATCTGGCAACACTCCATCTTCCTAATCTCATTTTGTATACAGAGCTGACTCTTGGACAACATGGGGGCTTGGGGCACTGACCCCTGCACAGTCAAAAATCTGCATTATAACTTTAGTCGGCCCTCCATATCCATGGTTCTGCATTCACAGATCCAACCAACTGAAGATCATACAGTACTGCAGTATGTATTTACTGAAAATTATCTGTGTATAAGTGGACCCCTGCAGTTCAAACCCGTGTTGTTTCAAGGATCAACTGTACCGTGATTTTATCCTTCTGAAGGGGTGAATAATGAACTAAAAGAAGGTCAACATAAAGAAACTAGCTTCTTTCTTACTGACTACTCCTCTACTCCAAGGTAGCCTTCCATGGCAGTAACTAATGCTGTTAATCAAATACGGCAATTTACTCTCTTTCTGGGACTTAGTAGGACTGCAATTCCTGGCCTCTTTGTGGTTAGGAGGGACTGTATAACTAGTTCTGGCCAGTAAAGTATGAGTAACATTTCAGATCGCGCCCACCCGTCAGCTTGGATTCCAGAATACGGATGACATGAAGTTATGCACAGTTAGCTGGAGCGATGAATACATCTTTACTGGTTTAAACTACTAAGAACCTGTGACTGCTTTTTCTCACAGCACAACTTAGCCAGGGTTTCTTAGCCTTGGCACTAGTGGCATTTTGGCCCAGGTAATTCTTGCCAAGGGGACTGTCCTGTGCCTCACTGGATGTTCGGTAGCATCCCTGACCTCTACCCACCGGATGCCAGCAGGCGTGCCCCAGTGGTGATAACTAAAAATGTCTCTAGGGTTGACAAATGTTCCGTGGGATGGGTAAAATCACCCACAGTTGAGAACCACTGACTCCGTCTATCCTGACTGATAACAGACCTTTCTAGAATTTTCCCTCTATGCTACCACGAGCTTCTTAAACACTAACCACATCACTCCCCCAAGCAAATCTACCCACTGCTTGATGAAGTAAAAAGGCATCTGGGTTCTCCAGTCAGATCTTGCCAACAGTAACTTCAGAGCTGCTCCCTTATTTATCTCGTGTTTAAGGCAAACGTGCCTATTCTCCAACCTCTGAGCAGGCTTTGGCACATCTGCCTTACACGCTTTTCTACAAACAGAAACTCCTGCTGGAAGCCCTTTATTACCTGCCCTTTCTTATGTCCTCCCCACTGTAAAGATTCTTATCTTTCAAGCCCTGGTTAAACATTACATCGCTTCCTTTAAATCTTAAATATCACCCTAATTATTTTTACTTATCCCTCTTTCTTCTAGCTACAGAAATTTACTTTCAGTTATGACTGATCTTTCCTTGTCACTCTTCAATCATCATCACCCTTTAGTCATCTCGTGGGCCTTGGAGTACAGACATATGAATTAATGTCTCATGTCCCCAAGTATACAAGAAATTCAGGGGCAGACTCTGTGTCTGCATCTAGCACACACCAGCTACTCAGGTTCTGCTGGGTGAAGGCTGGAGGAACACAGACCTATATCTGTGACGTTATTACCTATCATTTTTCTACAGTTTTCAGGCTGGAAATATTATATCTCCTGCCTAGGGCCATTACTGAGGTAGCCTAGATACTGAACTTTTTCTACTTTTTCTTCATGATCATATGCACTAATATAAATCACCAAAGCTAATGACCAAACATCAATGGACCTGCCACAAAATAGTATGTGGTCATCACTGCTGACTTGCTTTTTTACCCTCTAATCACACCAACTTTCAATATCTTACCAGAATTCAAAATGAGGAATAAATAATAGCCTGCTTCCCACCCACACAAGATTTTCTAGGTTAATATACAAAGGCTGATGGGTTGCAGAGAAAAGTCAAATTGAAGCCTAAGATAAAAATAAAAAGGAAAGGAGAAGTACAGAGGCAGGAGAGGGATTACTGAGTGACAAAAATCAACAAGAACAGAAGGGAAGTATAGTGAGCAGAGATTAGGGAAGAAAATGAAATTCAGTGGGAAACTCTAATACTATATTCTCAGAAAGTTCTTTCTTTTGACTTATAGAGCAACCTGCTTGTAGGTGACAGAAAAAGCCCAGATACAACTATCATCAGATATCTTGTACATCTACACAAAAGTAAGCTTTCCAAAATAGAGCTTACCAAAGATAACTCTCCTGTTTCCATGGGCCGTCCACATCGGTTCCTGACCTGCCTTTCAAAGTCTGCTGAAATGCAGCATCACTGCAGCCTCTGTGGACTGCACTGTCCTGCCAGTTCGAGAACTACCCTGTCACCATCTCAGTGTCTGACGTACGCACCCGCTTGGGAGGCCCTTGCTTCCCTTCCTGAAGTTGGTTTGAGGTAGTCCCAGACACTACTTTCTCTGCCCTTTCATTTTCCCATCCCTTCTCCCTCTCCCCTTCCTATAATCTGCCATTCACAATGGTAATCACTGTTTCTTCTTTTTGTTTTTAATTAGAACCTGGGTTTTAGAAGTAATACTTAGAGAGAGTGAGGCCTAACGTCCTTCAGTGATATTTTGCTGCCACCTGGTGTATCTGTGTGTAATGTATATAACTGCATTCAGATGGCTAAAGAATAGAGAAAACAGTCTGAATACAAGTATTAACACAGAACTATATTAAATTACTCAATATAATTTTCTATGGCTATATAAAAAATAAGATGTAGGAACTTACTTAACTGTATATAATAAATCATAAATGTAATTAGGGCTACTATACCATTCAGATTCAATGAAAAAGCTAACTGGGGCAAAATGAAATTTCACAGATAATTTATCTACACGAAATTTAAAATGTCAGTTTAATGCTGATACTACTTATACAGATATACTTTTTTGCTCCTATAGAAAAACAAAATTCCATCTAGAGCTAATGCATATTTATAAAATAAAAAGAACCTAAAAAACCATTGTCACCATGAATAAAAAGTCAGTGTAGGGCTTCCCTGGTGGCGCAGTGGTTGCGCGTCCGCCTGCCGATGCAGGGGAACCGGGTTCGCGCCCCGGTCCGGGAAGATCCCACATGCCGCGGAGCGGCTGGGCCCGTGAGCCATGGCCGCTGAGCCTGCGCGTCCGGAGCCTGTGCTCCGCAACGGGAGAGGCCACAACAGAGGGAGGCCCGCATACCACAAAAAAAAAAAAAAAAAAAAAAAAAAAAGTCAGTGTAATATAAAAGACAATCTTTTATTTCTAAAACAAGCTTTAAAACAAAACCTCTACAAGGAGAGATGGGATATATACATGAAAATACTTTTATAAGCAGATATTTGTTGGAAAATAATGGAGGTTTTGATAAAGCAGATAAAGGCAGCCATGTGTTATAAGTGCTTTTAATCAATAAAACAAATTAACAAAATTCAAAATGGAAGATTAAGACATTAAAAAAATACTAATACCATTCTTATATTGATATGGCATTTTGTAGTTTTTATAAGTACTTTCATGTATATAACCCATTTGAGCGAAATGGCTTCAGGGCTATGGTCCTCGCTTCACATGAGGATATGGGGTCACTGAGAGATTAAGGGGTTAAGCCCAAGGCCACATAGCAAGGGTAGAGCAAAAGCCATTCTATTTTCTCTTCACTTCTTCACTTTGAGAAGTCATCTTTTCTGAAAGCTCTTGCAAAATTCCCTATACTGCTAATTTCAAAATTCTCATCATAACCTCTAATCTCTCACACAAAATGCAGTCCTGACCCCTACCGTACTTGGATGCTCCATTGTCCAAGACACTCAACAAAAGGCTGAACTCCAAAACTACCGCCTCTTCCCTATTCATTTCTGTTAATAAAAAGTCCATCCTTCTATCACCCAAGATTCAAAACTACTTATAGACAGTTACATTTGAAATGCAAACTTCTTTCTTTCTTCACTTAAACCCAGTCACACCACCCATCCCTCCTAAAACAAAAACAACAAAAAGCAAGCAAATGAAGCAGCAAACAAGCTCTGTCTACTCTTCCTCCTGGTGCTGTACCAAGCACCCAAATGTCCGTGGTAGAGCCCTACACAAAATCTTTGCCTTTCTCCCTGCCCCCCTGTATCACTCAACTGCTTATAGATTCTCTCTTGCAGTGTTCTAGAGTCCACTC
Source organism: Physeter macrocephalus (assembly GCF_002837175.3). NCBI lineage: Eukaryota > Metazoa > Chordata > Mammalia > Artiodactyla > Physeteridae > Physeter > Physeter macrocephalus. The sequence goes on from NC_041228.1 coordinate 8,692,177, forward strand.
ACTTTCCTGTATTTGCACTGGGACCTCCTTAGTATAGGTCACTGCCATCTCTCCTGGAGATTACTGAAGAGTATTCTAAATGGCTGTCCCATCTTCAGTTTGCTAAACTACAACCAGAGTAACATTTCTAAATGCAACTCTTATCATGCCATCCCCTGTTTAAAATCATTTAATGACTCTCCATTGCTTTTAGGATAGTTCAAACTATTTAACCCGGTTTTACAATCCCCAACCCTACTCTTCCAATTCACTCCAAGTAGACTAACTTAATACTAATTCCTTGAAAAATCATGTTCTTGCCTACCTCCATTCCTCCACATATGCTATTACTTCTGCATGAAACACAGTTCACTTGCCTAACACCTGCTTCAGGCTCAGCATAGGGACTTTTTCCTCTGGAAGACATCTGTTTCACCAAACCTGGACCAAACACTCTCCTAGGTGCTGCCTGAGGACCCCAAACCTCTCTGATCATAGCCTTTAAGGCATATTGCAACTGTCCTGTTAGACAAATTGTATAATGAATTAACTTCTTTCCTATGCATCTCGAATAAAACTGGTGAAGTGCCATCTTGGGAGAACTGAGAAAAACGTCACTCAAAATCATCTTCTGTGTTTTGTGGTCCAGATGAGGAACCCATTAGGAATGACTGTAAGTTTTGTGAAAGCAGAAACCTCTGTCTTGTTCATTTTTGCTCCTGTTTGCACAGCAGCTGGCACCCTGTAAATACTCATTAAGTACTGTACCCCCTCATAGAGGAGCATTTAGCATACACCTAGACATACGCTATTAACTCAAATTCTAGGTTGATTTGAGACAAAAGGAAAATGCAATAATCAGCTAACATTTATTTATCACTTACTATATGTCAGTCACCAACAGTTCAGTAAGCTTTAGGCAGACCATTCTTCTGTCTTTCGAACCAGTTACCATTATATTTCAATCATTTGTCTGTCTTCTCCACCAGATTTTAATCCTTGAGGATAGGGACTGAATCTTAACACCTTTCCACCCACAAAAGTCAGAAAAGTGCTTGATATATAGTAGACTCTCAGTAAAGGTTTGTGGAATACATAAAAAAATAAACCTGGATGAATATGGATGACTGAACAATCTTTGAGCACACAGTTGGCAAAAATCAATTTATTAAGCACCTAACTGAACAGGCAAGGCAGTTAATTCTAGTGATCTTACCTAACCAAATTATTTAATTTCAGTCTCACTATCCTCATTTGTAAACAAAGACAGTGCTACCTTCCTCACCAAACTATGTTACAGATTAACTGAGAACATGAATACAAAGTGCTTATCACAGTGACTGGCATACAGTTGGTGCATAATAAATGGCAGCTACTATTTTGATGATGATGGGTATATATGCATGATACACAACAAACTATTTTGTTTTTTTTCTTTTGATATATTGTTCTGAAATCCCTTATTTTTAAAAATGAATACCTGATGGTCATACAGCAAAAAGAAACTTTAATAACTGATTGATTATCCCATACAGTATCACTGTATCTTCTGCCTCTTTCTGCATTAAGGCAGGACACACATGCCACGGACTGGTTCTAAACTATCAAAATCTATATAAATCAGAAAAACCTTATTTATACTGAGGGATTTCTGTGCAGTTATGTAACTAAGTATATGCTGAAATACTCAGAATTCTCCTAGTCAATGATAGGGAGGCATTAAGAGAGAGAATATATCATTTTCAGGGGTGGGAGGAAATGGGAAGAGCAAACCACTTGTTAAAAAAAGTACCATAATTTTCATTAAAAATTGTTTACAGTTAAAGGAATAGGGTAAAAGGAAATAACAAGGGGTGAAAATAAACTACAGCTATGGGGAACGGAGAGCAAAATAATAACTGAACTCACAACTATATAAAATATACAGGCCACTGGCTCCATTTTCTAGAAGGCAAATTATATTAAGCTATTTTCCTAGAGGACAGGTGAGGGAAAGGGCAAGCCAAACTGACACTTGGATTTACCTTTGTACTTGTGCCTGGGTTTATGAGGTTTTTTGCCTGAAGGAAAGAGAGCTAAATCCAAGTTATAAGAATGAAATATTTTAAAAGTCTGTTTTAAAAATTCTTTTAAATTACAAAGCTCTACTCATGTTTTATTCTTAGCACTTTTATTTCCCCAAGGAACTCACGAGGAATAGAATTTTCTATACTATGGAATTTAAAAGAAAATGCAAAAGCTTTCATTAACATCTCAGACTATTATAAACAACTATCATTGTAATAAATGTATATATTTTGGATCCACATTATAAAAAGATAGCTATTCCCAAAGACTGTGCTACTTCTAGTGATTAATCCAGAAAACTACCTAACTGAAATCAAACAGTTCTCTTATAGAACAGAGGTATCCCCAAAGGAAGAACTAGTTTTTCTACCAAATTTAATATTTATACAGTCATCAAATGAAAACGAAGGTGTAAGATAAAAATTCTTCGATTTTAGTTTTCAAAGTAAAAACTGAATGCAAGACACCATGCAGTTTTGTCTTGAAACAAACCAGAATTATCTCAGGCAATGAAAAGAACAGAAGGAAATACATAATGCACAGAGGAAAATATATTCTTAACTTAAAAAGTTTGCAGATTTCTTTACATAGCAAATAGTCTGTACTCTTTCAAATGACAAAAATTACCTAATTCATTAAGGTCAATAGTCACAAATCACTAACTAAACAGTTTTCACCAATTTCCCTAAGTTAAACACAATACTGCTTAAAGAGTAAAGATCTCATTTTGCTTCTTTGTTGAAAGGATAATATTATTCAGTATAATATCAATAATATATGAAGTATAATAATAACGATAATCACTTGAGGATTCAATATGCTCATGATAAAATCATATACATGTTTTTAGAGATTTACTAAAGGTTTTCAAGAGCAAAATTTTAAAATAGAAGTAAACTCTCTTAAGCTAGTAAGTATACAAACATAATTAACTTTCTAACTGGGCTAAAAGAAAAATTGCTGACACATAATCACTAGATTAAGAGTTCTAATTACTTTCCTCTTACCTGTTACTTGTGGTACATATGGTACTGACAATCTCTCAACACTATAGCCACTGCCACCTAGTGACTCTGCAATCTTGTTGGTCAAAAAGTACAAATTTTTGTCATGCTTCTCTAAAGATTTTGGAAGCCTGTCAAGTTGATCAAAAAAGAAGTCATTTAGTGTTATTTAAATTACTGAGCAAAAATAAGTTAACCCATAAACATTTTAGATCCAGGCCTAAATATAAATATAAATGCAACTTAAACTGTAATTCGTAACAGAAAAATCCGTGTATCTTAGGTGGCTAATTTGAGCTCTTTAAAAACGTAGGCTATGTGGACCCATACAGGAAGCATTCTGCTGACTCCTTCCCCAGTAATGTCCCAACGGGGAAGTCAGCCTTCCATGATTCCACTGGTATTCACACATTAAATGATGAAGAGGACTAAATTCAGCTTTAACTTTCATGCTAATTAAAAATCTACTGAGAGAAGAAAATAAAAATGAAGCCCCCTGACTGTTAAAGAATAAGATATTAGCCAACTAAGTGATAGGAAGCATTTGGCTAAGACCTACGATTTCACTTCCTTTTCAAACTGTTTAATATTATCTTATGAGCATGCTTTCAATATTAAACTGGTTTTAGAGCCCAAAAGTTTGAATAAAGTATTTTTCATATATATTTTTTTGTTTGGACAGCAAGAAAAAAATTCAGGGTATAACACTGATTTTCCGTATTACATTCTTTCTCCTAGTTTTATTAATATTGTTGTCTATTAGAGAGGCTTGAAGAGGATATTGTATTCTCTTAAAGGAGTGTTCACTTATATATCAGAACATGCTATATTTAAGAGATATACCTCCATATTAAAAAAAGATAAGATAAATTTTTTTCATCAAAGATTGATTCCATGTGTTCATGAGTCTACATTTATACTTTACAAGAACTTTTACAGCAAGATAAACAAGTTAGATGAATTAAATGACAGAAACATAAAACGATGAATATTTTAAAACACCAGAAAATTATTCTAACAGTAGTTTACTCCTTTGTAATTATCACTGATTGGTTTCCCAAGTCAGTGCCCCTTCCTTAAAATGTAAAGAATTAACATACATGCACTTATCTCTGAAAATATGCTCTGGTAGAAAATAAGGGGCTTCCATAGTTCGAATTTCAATAACCTGAAAAATATTCAAAAACAAAACAAAATAAAAATCAAATACCTCACTCCTCAGGACCCTGCCACAAAAATTTGGAAAACTAAAAACACAGAAACAGAATCTAAACATTTATACGAAATACCATCATTTTTTTTTTTTTTTTGTGGTATGCGGGCCTCCCTCTGTTGTGGCCTCTCCCGTTGCGGAGCACAGGCTCCGGACGCGCAGGCCCAGCGGCCATGGCTCACGGGCCCAGCCGCTCCGCGGCATGTGGGATCCTCCCAGACCGGGGCGCGAACCCGGTTCCCCTGCATCGGCTGGCGGACGCGCAACCACTGCGCCACCCGGGAAGCTCCGAAATACCATCATTTTATTTTGGAATTTAAACTACATTTAGAGCACAAAAGCAGAGTTCATTTTGTTTTCACATTTATTATTTTAAAAAGTCAGCAGGTAACAAAATCGTGATAGTAAAATAATACAGGTTGCAAAAAAAAAAAAAGAGGATACATTACATTTGATTAAACCTACTACAGAGGGATGAGAAGCTGTACTTTCTTGGGCTTCCCTGGTGGCGCAGTGGTTGAGAATCTGCCTGCCAATGCAGGGAACACGGGTTCGAGCCCTGGTCTGGGAAGATCCCACATGCCGCGGAGCAACTGGGCCCGTGAGCCACAACTACTGAGCCTGCGTGTCTGGAGCCTGTGCTCCGCAACAAGAGAGGCAGGGACAGTGAGAGACCCGTGCAATGCGATGAAGAGTGGCCCCCGCTCTCTGCAACTAGAGAAAGCCCTCGCACAGAAACGAAGACCCAACACAGCAAAAAATAAAAATAAATAAATATATATTAAAAAAAAAAAAAAAAAAAAAAAAGAAGCTGTACTTTCTTAAATGCCCTATGTGGGAAATGCCTTCACAAGCACCAGGCCCTCGCTGTCCCCCCTCCTCTGCACCACCTTTTGCAGCACGTGCAGGTGGTCTCAGAGCTCTTGTGAAGTCTGGCTCCTCCACTCACCTGGGAGCCACTTAAAGGGGGACCCTGCTTTCACAGCATTTGTATCTCTAATGGCAGATGTCAAATATTCACTCAAACATTTGTTTAATGAACGAATGAGTTTTATTTCTTAGAATGTTCTAAAAACCTACATTTTAGCAAGGACTGAGAGATGTGCTTCCAATTTCATAAAAATGAGGTTCTCCTTGAAAGATGTTTTTAAAGAATAAAAACTACAGTGGACTTTTTCTGCCAGGTAAGTTAGGAGTTCTGAAATGTATATTAAATCATGCAAGTAACTATTTAATGAGTTACTGCTGAGAAAGCTAAATACAGTTGAATGACACAGGACAAATCTCTGAGAGGCACATTAATTATTCAACTTTTGAGATCTAACTCAAGTAGATTGGTTTAAAACAATAACAACAAAAACAGTATAATTAAAGAAATATTAGATACTAAGATTCATAATGGTTTAAAAGGAAAACAGTTGTATAAGAAATCACATGAAGTATTTTAGAAGAAAATCATATATTCTACTCAACCATTACACAGAAAAATTCTAATATAACAGGCATCAAAGAAAACATAACACTAGTCATAGTTAGAGCTGTAGTGGCGATTTTGTCACTATTGAGAAAGTCATTCATACTTTTATAGCATTATCTTAATAATTTGGTACATAATCATCAAAATTAAAAATAATCATCACTGGAAGAAAATCCGCCACTTTTGTATAAAAATCAAATTCGAGGGCTTTTCTAAATACGTTACCTTGCTAACATGCTGGCAAAACGCAGGGACAGCTATCATCTGACTTACAAAGTTGAGGTATGCAGCAACCAGCGCCATGATTCCACAACGATGGAACATTGGTAAATTATCCTCATTGATAATTGCACTGTCCTTTAATAAAAAACCAAAAAACAAACACTGACAGATCAAGGTCTTACGCTTCATTAGCATTTTCTCTATGATTATATTAAAAAACTGCAGGTAGTTTGGAATGCTAACAAAAATGTCCCCTTATAAGAAGCTTTTAAAAAAAAAATTCTAAAAAGAGAATAAATGCCCATTTATAAGAGACTTAAATCTCTTAATTCAAACAGTTCTTTAGGAAAGCCTTTCCTAAACGTGGGCGTGGGCAGAATATATATAAGATATATAAAAATAAATACATATATTTTCGTTGCATACTGTCCTGTTACCGCATAACACTTAAGCTCCAATTAAACAACTACATATATGCAATTCTTATTATGTAACGACCACCTTCCCTGCCAGGACGGGAAGGCACAGGGATCACGTCTTTCCAACACAGCATATATTCCTGTGGCCTGAACAACAGCTGGCACACAGGCACTGCTTACTCAACATTTGTCAAAAGAATAAATGCATGGGATCATAGCCTTGAGTGTTTTAGATTTAAAACTAGACATCTCACTTAAAAAACTCATGTCCTTGGATAAAGGCAATAATATTTTAAAGATAGTGTCGAATTCATGAAAGAATCCTTTCTTCAATGAAAGGTTATGAAAACATACCTGTAAAGCAATGGCTAATCGAATGAGATCAATAACCACTTCTTCATTGGCCAATTCGATAGTTATAAGAGCAAGAGAAGTATAAAGTAGCTCATAGTTTTTCTGAACATTGTCTTCCTCTTTACAGCCCAAATATATGTGCCGATATAGTTGTTGCCCATTCTGAAAAGGGGAATGACAGAGGAAAAAGATAATTTTGCTTAAAATGTAGCAAGGCAGATTTTACATGCATATATAACCTCTTAAAAAGTAGCTATCTTATTACATAACTTAACATGGAAGAGATTTAGGCTGATAATCAGAGGGTCAAATTGTATTCCAATTATTAACATCAATAACTACACCAATATTTAACTACAAACTAATATTGGAGTGGAGGACAAACTTAAATAAAAACAGCAAGTAATAGTTCCAGTGTAAACAATGAAAATGTTTTTAATACTAATTTGAAAAGACAAGCAAATTATAGACTGATTTGAGAAAAAGTGAAATGAACGGCAGAATTATGGGAGCTTTGGCAATGATAAAGAACATTTGGCTGAGAGGAAATGGACTCAGGCTTTCCCGCCTTAGGGAACAACCTCCTGTGAGGTGAGTTAAGAGCTGTCCAGGGAAGAGCATCTCCAGGTTCTGCTACACTTTTGTCTGAAGTGACGATGGCACATCTGTAAGCCCATCTGTAGGGGAGAGGTTACAGACACACCCCAGGGACTGCGAGAGGGTCCCCTCTAAACCAAACTAATCTAAATATGTTAATAAAGAATATAAAAAGCCTTGCTGTCTAACGCATTCCTGGGTATAGGTCTAACTGCCAAGTGAGAGCTAACAGAAATAAGAGAGTTTTTCCCATTTCAAGTTACTATGTGGTAATTAACTCAACGTGTTGCACTGGTTCTCAACACAAACTGTAAGCTACAATCACTGGGAAATGGAAGGACCACCATGCCTCCTCCCCAGTAGTCACCACTGCCCACCCCCGATATGATTTAACCCATCAGTGGTGAAGCCCAGGCATCGGTGTTTCTAAAGCATAAAGCATTTGGGGAGTTGAAGATGGATTCAGATTTTCAACTCCAAAATGCTATGGCTTCACTTTAAGGTTATCGATCACTATAAAACTACCTAACAATTCAAATGGCTATAACTTAAGTCATGCATTCTTTTTCAGAAGATAATCGTACCTTTTTCATGAAACTTGTGTCTTGTCTACAAATTTTTTCTCTTTTTATTTTTAGGTCAGCCACATCTGGTATTATTCTAGAGACAATCAACGCATCATTTTTAATGAACAGCACATTTAGTTATATCATCATATCTTACATGATGAACCAGCTATACTTAGGAGTCTGAACTATTTAACACTCATTTCAATGAGCATTTTAAATAAGCCTATATGTAATGATACTACTGAATTACCAAGTTTAATCAAGTAGAATTGCATAATCTTGACTTCTAATGTCATTCCTAAGTTTAAAGCAAAACCAAAATAAAATTTATGTAACTAGTGATTACTAGTAGATGAGATCTCTGAAAGTACATTAAAAGAACTTCAACACTATTTTAAAACATATTAATAATTAAATTGTCACAATACCAATTAAATAAAATTCTGGATTAATAAAACCTGAAAAGCCTAGATTAAAATAATGACAATACTTAAATACATTAACATAGACATCTGAAAACATTACCATTAAGCCTATTTTCAAACAGCACATTACCTGATCCCTCGAAGCTTTGCCCTATTGTCATGGCGATCCATGAGATTATGCATTACTTCCAAGACTAACTGTCTCAGTTCATAGTCTTCCATGAGGGATGGCGATAACAAAGGATCCAGAAAAGACCCCGGCAGTGCAGTAACTATTGTCTTTGCTTTGTATCCAGAGGTTACCTGATCACAGGGAGGAAAAACAAAGAAACAAACAAAAAAACCTTTGTCATGAGTCCTTCTTCGGTAAAACTCTCAAGCTGTTTTGTAAGAACCATAAGCTTAGAGAAAACAGCAAGTATGGACAGCAGCCTGAAGGAAAAACTAAAAGGAAATTTGTGAGATGATGAGGATTTTACTGAATTTACAAAAACATCATTCATAGATTTAATAAAATTAATAATAGCACACATTTACCATATGCCAGGCATGAATCTAAGCACTATATGTGTATTAACTTCATCCTTACCGTATTCCTATGAGGCTAGGCATTAGTGTACCCCCATTTTGTAAAAGAAAACTGAGGCTCAGAGAGACTAAGAATATATGGAACAGGCAGTCAGTCCTAAATGGATATAAGGAGACTAGGCAGCAAATAACACCGGGAAGACCTGAAAATTTTAAAATGGCAAATAATTCTTTTATTTTAAATTAAGCAATTTAGGTTAATAGGAAAGCATTTTCATTTTGGAAAGCTGTACTTTATTCTTTATTTGATGTGACATTTCTGAGTGTATCCCTATGTCTAAAGTTGGAGATTTTAATTAGCATATACTTTAATGCTATTAAATAGTTTAACCGTACCACATAGAAATTCATTCAGTTGACTATGTAGTACAATTAGGATTAGAGACAAGGTTATTTACTCAGGGAATTTATTTAATAAAAAGGCTTAGGACCAAATGAAATTTCATGTGGGTAATCTCTATTTATATTCAGGATTACTAGCATATATAGAACATCTAACATTTATATTTGGGCACTCATTATAGGATAAAAGTGATTTTATAAGTGAGCAGAAATTGGTGGGACAATTACTATTCACCTAGAAAAATTAAAAATATATCCATATCTTATACCACATACAAAAATAAACCTCAGATCAAAGTTCTACATGTGGAAAGCTGAATTTTAAACCTTTTGTAAGAAGATATAAACAAATATGTTTATATCATCAGAGTAGGCAAGGAGCTCTTAAACAAGATACAAATAAAAAAGCAAAGATCACATAGGAAAGGACTGACAAATCTGGCTCTAGCTGGGCCCAGGCATCTTCATCTATAAAATGGCAACGCTTCCTGCCCTCGGTATGTTTCATCATTATGAAGATCAAATAAGACGACAGGAGAAATGAGGAATAAACAATAAAAGTAAAATTTTAAAGAATGAAAAGCATAATATTCAAGTATATAAACCACAGAAAAAAAACTTACCGTAAATACTATCTTATAATACAAGAAAAAGAAACTGATAATGTGAAGCTATTCTTTTAACCTCTTTAATAATTTAGGGTTAAAGTGTGTTCTTCACCTGTCTTAAATTCCTTACCATAAGTAAAGATCTCAGCAACATTATCTGAATCCGCCTGGTTCCCAAATCCCTAAAATATACAAAATAGTGGTATTATCTTATTAATAGTAATTAACTTCATTTCCTTACATTATTACTTATTGATTTAAAAACTCTATATTCATATTAGCTATATAGATTTTATTTTCATACTAGCTAAAGTCAAGGCTCACTTTATACTCTAAATTTCACATGAATTAAAGGGTTATATGTTAAAAAATAAATCAAATTTGAACAAAAAAAATTAAAAAGCTATTAGCTCTCAAAGGAAACAGACCTCTACACGCAATGACATGAAAAGTCAGTTGTATGAATACACAACAAAACAACCTCAATTAAAAGCTACTATAGGGCTTCCCTGGTGGCGCGGTGGTTGGGAGTCCACCTGCCGATGCAGGGGACACGGGTTCGTGCCCCGGTCCGGGAAGATCCCACATGCCACGGAGCAGCTGGGCCCGTGAGCCATGGCCGCTGAGCCTGCGCTCCGCAACGGGAGAGGCCACAAGGGTGAGGGGCCCGCGTACAGCAAAAAAAAAAAAAAAAAAAAAAAAAAAAAAAAAAAAAAAAAAGGCTACTACAAATTGGAGAATAGATCTATTGCAAATATAATTAACAAACATAATATCTATTTAACATATATTAATAAGCAGGTAGGAATGTGCCTAAATAATTCTTATATAAACAGTTCTTCAAAAAAGAATTAACAAATGAAGAAAGGGTTCTCTAATTAATGGCCAAATAAATATAAGTCAAATAAGACCATCATTTCCTTATTAAATTAGCAACATACAAACATATTTACAAACTAAAGCTTTAGCTGGTTGTAAAATCAAAGCAAATCTATAAAATGAGGGGAGGGGGCCAAGGCATATGATCTTTAAAATAACTTTCAGTTCTAGAATTCTAGAAGTAAGTCAACATTCCTTCCACAGTGACAAACCTGAAACTTTACCCTAAATAATCTACATATATAGAAAATGCCCAGGCTGAAGAGACCTTCCACCTAGTCAATATAAGAAAATTTGAGAATTTATGATATATTGAAAACTGATTCTAAAAGCATGCAATGTTTTTTTGGTTTTGTTTTGTTTTTTAATTTTTATTGGAGTATGGTTGCTTTACAATGTTGTGTTAGCCTCCACTGTACAACAAAATGAATCAGCCATATATATACAGATATCCCCTCCCTTTTGGACCTCCCTCCCATTTAAGTTACCACTGGGCATTAGGTAGAGTTCCCTGTGCTATACGGTTATGTTCCCATCAGCTGCCTATTTTATACACAGTATCAATAGTGTACATGTGTCAACCCCAGTCTCCCAAATCCTCCCACCCAAGCATGCAATGTTGAGTCGACTGCTTAGCAATCTAGTGCCATAACAACACCACAGGACTTTTATTACTGAGTAAAAAGACAAAACATTTTATAGATTTAAGATAAAATTTAATACAAGATTAAGTTCAACTTTACAGTTTGAGAACACAGAACAACTACATACACATACCCTAGTTGACTGATATCCAAGGTATGGGTGGATGTTCCAAAGACGGGTACTTTCCCCATAATGAACATCATGATTTCTGACCTCTGATAATCTGGTAGGTTACTTCCAAAAAATCCTATAAAAATATTAAGATAAATTTTGCAAATGGAAAAGTTTCTTTTTCCATAGAATAAAAAATCATAATATATTTTTAACCACAGCTTTCAATATGTGGTAAAATAATATCTTTGAGCTACATGTAAGTCTAAAGATATTATAATTTCTTTGGTGAAAATCATTTAATGATGTACATTGTAAGGTGTGTATAATGGACTAATACTTAGATTAAGATAAATGTTTGAAAGTCTTTTGCATACAGTTAACAGTGGCAAATCATCAATTTGAATTGACTGGAGTTTTAGAAAAAGGAAAAAAAAAAACTTTTGGTAGTATTTCTGATGAAACCCTTGTTCCCATTTTGTAAGCCTAAATTCCTGTTCTAGTAAGAAAGTCAATAATTAGGCCACTACTTTGGCTTCCCCAGGATTGTTGAAATGTTCCAGAATGTCATTATAATGAGCCAGGTTTACAGTCTAACACTGTGGGTTAATTCAATATTAATTCAATATACATAATTCAGCTTATTTACTTATTTGTCATTTTTCTCAAGGAACTCTTGGGTATTGTGCATATTTTGAATTTATCTGCTATAGCTTTGGAAAGTTTACTTCCTGGTCACAGAAGACTTAGGACACTTAATCACTTACTCAAACTTTTAACCCTGTTGTTTCTTTGAAAGATCAGAACAGGTATTAAAACCTGGCTATTTTTGATCATTTCTTAAAATGCAACATAATCATTACAGAAACCTACACTTTTAATATTTCTTTAAGAGTAAATTAGCTTTTCAATTTAACTCTTCAGCCTGTATTACTGGAGTTAATAATCTCTTTCTATAAATTCAAATTGTTCTATTTATCACTTTGATTAGATCTAGGGGTAAAACCATTTCTCTTTATAACATACTCTAGCAATCAAAAATCTCATGATCTTAACATTATTCCATCAGCATAAAGTGTATTATTCTACCTAACACTTGAGCACATATTTATGGGGTAAGAAGCTACTTTGTATTTGTATCCTTACAAGCAACAAATAATAGTACCTTATGAATCCAGGTACTATTATTTGTGTCAGTTTCCTCTTGTGGAAATTAGGATAAGAGAGGTTAGGAATTCATACAGGAAATTACACAGCTAACATTAAGACCTGAGGTGAGATCTATTCATTTCCAAAGCCTATGTGTGTTATTATTACTCTCTGCTTCCTCTCTACAAGGTATTTTCAACTTTCCAAGAACCCAATTAGATATGTTCCTAATCACTGTACAAAACTGGACACTGATTTTCTGTTCCAAGCAAGTTAGTTGGTCATTAACCACAAAGACAGAAATTTTCCAAGAAGTCAACTGTGAGGACAGCCAGGAAGTTAACTCATTCTCTATTCCCGTTGTTTGTATTTGAACTGCTGAATAGAAGTGCTAATGAGCCTCCCCAAAAGAGCAGAGCATTATTTTAAAAGAAAGACCTTGGCCAATGGCCTCCTATCTTCAGGTGCAGAAGCTACAGCAGCCCTGTTCTGTGTCCCACCAATATTCACGTGATCTGATAAAGAAAGAATACTGAGAACTTCTGAAAGAAAATATTGAGGAAAGCCGAAGTGTGATTTAAATAAAAGTCTTATTCACTGTGCCCCACTGCATTGTTTTTCTCTCATGTTTTAATTTTCACGTTATTCTGAATGTGTCGTCACAGAGATATTGCTTGTCTGTGGTATATACATTTTATAACAACATACTTGAGAAACAATAAATTAAATACTCTAGAGTAAAACAGTAACACCGAATTAACTAGAAGTCACTAAAGCAGTTTACCTTAATTCTCTGAAAACAAGACTAGCTGATTTGATGTACCATCTTAAAATACCACAGACGCCCTGGGCCTTTGCCCTAATGAGGACAATTTCTATGCACATGATGAGATTGTGATGAGGTGAAACAGAGGTACTACCCCAAGCAGATCAACCAAAGGCATCCACAAAGTAGGAGTCACGTGCATCAAGAAGCCCAAGCATACGGCCTGGTGTAAGTTCAGTATGTTCAACAAAAAGGTGCGGAATGTGGATGCACAATGCATGTATGCATATCCATAAAACTTTAGAAATAAACAAAGGAAAACTCTGTATTAAATATTCCAAAGGACTATTATAAACAAGTGGCCCATAGGTAGGATATTACTCAAATAAAAGGCATAAACTGAGCTCCAGAATAAAATTATATGACTCTATTATTAGTAGAAACTATTAGTAACCACTAGAAATTAGGTACTAAACCCAAGAATACAACTCAATTTGGAAATAATCCTAGAAATCATACAGTTACATTAAAATATGATCTGGATACTCTAAAGAAAATATTGGAAGAGGAGGGTTAAAGTAGGAAGAGTTTGATTGCTTTAATTTGTATTTATATACAGTCTGATCATTTAATTTCCCCATGGCTTTCTTTCTTTCTTTCTTTTTTTAAGTAAGCTCTTTACCCTTTTACTCTTTGTGTGTGTGTGAGGGGAGGGGGAAGCATATGATATTAAAGCCTAAGTATCAGTACCCAGATCCTGGTCTCTAGTGCCTTTCCCCACTAAAAGGAATCACAGCTCCTTAAAGAAATGACTGATTCTAGGATTGGGGCAGGAAGTATAAAATGAACCTAAGGCTGTGCTTAAAAGAAATGTGGGGGGATATTACAAAGATATAGAAAATAGGGGCTCCACTGGCCAAATCTGGGACAGTTTGACCACCAAAATAATAATAATAATTTAATAACTACAGAATAAATTATGAAGATAAAAATATAAATCCATGAGCTCATACCACTGTATTTAAATAGATAAACACATGTATTCCTACATACATAAGTAGGGAGAAAAAGGGGCTCTTGCTTACAATGAACACTGAGTGCCAAGTGAGAGTGCCAAGTTGATAACCATCATTTTGTAACCATCATGGTATAGACTGGTTCAGGTAAGAATTTTGAATGGTTGCTACATCTAGGGGGTAGTTTGGATGGAGAGCAGAATACCTGCATGGCCTATAAGTATTTTCTCAGAGACTGCTTATTATTTGCAAGGGGAAAAATGGAAACTGTGCAGCAGAGAAATAGAACAATACTTTGCGTGATCAAAACTAACATCACCAGCGAGAAGTAGGTGTACACTGTGTACCTCCGAATGTGATAATCTGAGAACACTATCGCTTACGTAGTATCCAGCCAGGAACACATAACCTGAATTTAATCATGAGAAAAGAGCAGACAAACCCATGTGAGGATATTTTTTTTTTAAGTGAGGGGTCGGGGGACCTATAGTCTTAAAAAATGCCCATATCATAAAAGAGAAATGTTCCAAACTAAAGGAACCAAAGAAACATCACAACTAAATGCAACTAAATGATCCTAGACTGGATCCTGGACCTAAGGAAAAACATGCTATAAAGGACATTATCAGGTCAAATGACAAAACTGAAATATGAAAGTTTGACTAAAGTGTAACTGTATCAAAGCTAAATTTACTGATTTAATAACTGTACTCTGGTTATGTAAGAGTACTCTGGTTTATTCTTTGGAAAAATAATCTGTAGTAAAGAGCCATGCACTTACCATCCAGTGGTTAGGAAAAAAATGTAGATGTGTATATGTATGTACCTATGTCTCTCTATATGTATATATTTATATAAGTGCTTATGTGTGTATATCTATATATACACACATATACATACACACACAGAGAAATGGAGAAAAGGATGGAGAAAGGCAGACAGAGAGAGAAAGGAAATGATAAAGTAAATGACATAAAATATTAATAGATGCATCTGGGTGAAGGGTATATACGGTGTTCTTTGTCGTATTCTTATGTTTGTTTATTTTCCAAACAGAAAGTTTTTTTAAAAGTCTAAGCTATCATTCACCTTTGACTAATGTCCCGTAAGAGACAAGTACCTTCCGTGAGGGCTTTCTGAATCACTGTTTTCCAGAATAATTTGAAAAGTGAAATGTACTCACCTATTGTTTGGATGATAGCATTCTGCACAATCTTCTCATCACTGTCTTTGGAACTTGTGTTTAAGTTGGCACTGCTTATAGATCCTCCCTGTAAATCATATGCTTCAAATTCAACACTGAGACGCAGATGCTTCAATAGGGTGTTAAAGACTTCCAGCACTGTGGGTCCTGCAAATGAACCCTGATGTAAGCAGATACATTTTTCTGGCAATGTACACTCAAAACCAATCCTCATATTTCTCAACAGAGATTTCTGCGTATTTTCTAAGTACCTGGAAATACTTCACAATTTATGAACTAACTAGCACATTAAAAAAGTAAATGAGAAATACCTAAATAAGAAAGTCTCCTAGCTACTCCAACAAACATTTACACTGGGCATCTCTGAGCAACTCACTGTTTGAATCCTTGGTACAAACCACACAAAATGTGTATACTCATATAAAGACTACCAAAAACTTTCCGTCTATCTAATCTTGTCTACTCAGAATAATGTGGACAGTATTGGGATAACCTGACTGTTGGGTCAGAATCCATAGAACTATAATAGAGCTCACTGTGGCCTAAGAAATTTATTTGGCATCTTTTGAGGCTGAAGAAGAGAGAATTTTGCCTCAATTATTAGACAGAAACTAGCCAATTTATCACATTCAGGTAAACTAAATATGCTCTCTGTTTTTAGTACTATAAATACTCTGCCTGTGTTTCTGGCACTGCATCTATCACACTATACTTTTTTTTTTTTTTTTTGCGTTACGCGGGCCTCTCACTGCTGTGGCCTCTCCCGTTGCGGAGCACAGGCTCCGGACGCGCAGGCTCAGCGGCCATGGCTCACGGGCCCAGCCGCTCCGTGGCACGTGGGATCCTCCCGGACAGGGGCAGGAACCCGCGTCCCCTGCATCGGCAGGCGGACTCTCAACCACTGCGCCACCAGAGAAGCCCGAGATGATACTTTTTAATTCTAAACTATTTCTGATGACCCACGTCCCCTGCATCGGCAGGCGGACTCTCAACCACTGTGCCACCAGGGAAGCCCCTAACATGCTATACTTTAATCAGTGCTTTTATTTCTGCCTCCTACTCTAGACTCCAACTTTCTCCAGGACAGGCAGCCACGTTCAAATGCTTCTTTGAATGTACGGAACCTAAAACATAGCAACCTCACACATAATAGATATTAGCAGGTGAGACGATTCAGTCAATGCATCATCTGTGTTTCACTTCATATTTCAAGTTAACTCTTCAATTAAGTAAACTGCTTCCATCTCTTTGAGGTAAGTTATGAGTAATGACAAGTCCACATCCAAAATGCCCACTCTCATTTGACACTGAGTGAATATTAGAATATTTCAGCAGCTAATGTATAGTTCCACTTTCATTTTGAAGCAAAGAAACCATAACTAGATTTTCCTCCTAACTTCAGTAAATTTATTAGGGACCCTTCCATTCTTCTAATCACATGTGAGTGAAAAAGCATGATGTCTGACCTGTCCCTTCTCCTTGTTACCCCTCTACTCAATCAGTTATCAAATCCTGCTGGCTTTACGTTCCCATTTCTACTGCTGCCATCAAGGTCAAGTTCTTTCTCTGTGCCTACAATGGTGACAACCACCTGTGACTTCTAATGTGTCCTATGCTTTGCAGCCAGATGAATTACCCTAAAACACATCTCTGATGAAGAGTACAGTAAATCTTTAACTCGTGTCAGTCCACTGTAGAATGGCACCCGTGACCTGGCCACAACTGGAACTTTAAGCCACTCCTCGGGCTTCCCCCACACCACCACCATACGTCCTAGTCAAACGGGCTACATAATACTTCCCTCCTGCTAAGCCATTTTCCCTCCCTTCTCTGGACCCTGGTTTTCTTATGATATGTGATCAAATTCTGCCTTCTATTACAGTATTAGGTAAAGTCATCTAACTCCAAGTAAACCATAACTTTCTTGTATCTGTACCCTCCCAATGTTTCGCATATAACTGGTATTCAAAAATCTTTACTGGAAAAAAGGAGGAAGGGAAGAAGAGAATGATTTGGAGGGAAATGTTTAATTGTACACTAAGGAAGTCTGACAACAGTCATGTGAACCTAACATTTCAAGAGAAATTAGAGCACATTTAAAAACATTGCAAATATTTTCAAAGAGTTTTCCACACATTGCTATTCCTACTGAAAAAAAAAATTCTGAAAAAGATTAATGAACTTTTTTTGTCGGGGGGGGGGCGGGGCTGGCACTCACCTATGGAACCTTTAGCAGCAATGGCAACAGCCTCTAACAGAACCTGAATAATACCTGCTCGAACTCGTGGAGAATCTTTTTTACGAGCATCAAGGTGTCCTAGAATCTCCTGGATCACATGGTGAGAATACTGAGCCTAAAAGAACAAAATAGTGTAAAAATATATGAACAATGACATGCATCCTGGTAGAATTCATAAGAATGATAAACCATGTGACATTTAATGGAACAATATGTAGCCATTAGAAACTGTTCTTTTTAAGAATAAATAGGGATACTGGAAAATATTTACGATATCCTGAGTGAAAAAAAGCAAGTTGTAAAATACTATGTTAAATAAAATTCTGTTTTTTAAAAAGTATATAAGACTAGAATTATATTTGCTTACATATTAACACTGGTCATCTCTGAGAGGGAGATTTATGAGAAATTTTTACTCTCTTTGTCCCTCTCTGTAATTCCACAAAGAATATTTATACACTCTTATAACTTGATAATAGGACAAAATGTTGTTAAAAAACAGACAGATTATGACATTTATAGTACTTCTCTCTTACCCAACCAGATACATACTATTTCTTATCATGGACATCTAACAATGCTAAACAGTCAAAACTCTCATCTAATCAAGAGCCACTACCAAAATTAAAGTCTTAACAATGTGTACCTGATGAAATTTCCTGATCAGGGCCAGCTAGTTTAATGTTTTATGGACAGAGGTTGAAATATTACCTAAGAATGATTCTATACCAATTTTATAGTAAATGGCAATTAAAACAATCAAATCTATCAGAAGTTTTGATTGTTATCAGGATAGTCTTATTAAACAGAAACTCCCATTCTGGTGGGTACTGCCATGTAATTTTTGATTAATGGACTTCAAAAAACATATGGTGCACTTAAAGCTCCTTCTAAAGCAATGCTGTGGACCAGAAGTCATTTCCCAGACATTTAATCAACAAATATTTATTGATTCCTTCAGTTTCTTCAACTTTGTAATTTACTTTACTTTTTGTAAAAAAACAATTTCATCTAGTAACTAAATCTGAATGAGGAAGGCAAACGAAGAAATACAAGGCTACTGAAGACCAGGGGAACAGCCTTAACTATGTCCACAGATTGCCAGATCAACTTCTCACCTACTAAACTAAAATTAAATTAAAAGATCTTAAAAGTTCTCATCGAAGGGGAAAAAAAATGTGTAACTATGTGAGGTGATGGATCTTGAGAAAACTTATTATGGTATCATTTTGCAATGTTGTATACCTTAATCTTATATAATGTTATATGTCAATTATAACCGCAATAAAACTGGGAAAAAAATTTTTAAAATTATCCTTCCACATCCAAATCAGCTTTACAATAACTACCATGCATTGAAAACCTACATTATGTTAGGCATGCTATGTAACCTAAACTTAATGTTTAATTTAGACCAAAAGTTCTAGAACAGAATGACCAGAATTTGAATCCTTACGTTCTACCTGTGTACCCTTGAGTGAGGTGCCTGACCTCTCTAATGGTCAGTTTTCTGATCTGTAAAATGGGGATAATAACAATATCTACCTCATAAAATAAGGAGGATTAATGAGATAAAGCATATACATAAGGTTACTAGCATATTCAGAGGTATAGCCAGCACTTGATAAATGGTACCTTCTATTTTAATATAAAAATGAACCATTCAATGAATTCATTAAAATTTCCTTTTCAGAAATGAGGAAATTGAAGCTCAGAGAGGCTAAATAATTTGCCCATGTTCTATGCCACTAGTAAACAGCACATCTAGGACGCAAATCCTGGTATGACCTACACTAAAAGCTGCACTGCTTCTTACTACTTTATCTCCTTTACATTAGTGATGACTTTTTAGAGCATTAAAAATGTAGATAGTGTTAAAAAATAAAGACCTAAAATCCCACTTGAATTAAGAGCTAACTGGGTCTGTTCAAGTTTTGAGGAAAACCAAGGCTGTCCTCTGCAGTAGATGAGAGTGTCTCATCAGGTGCCTCAATCTATAGACTATACACTATTGCACAGTAAATATCCAATAAATGTATCAGCTATATGATGCTGTAATAAATATCAATTCTAATACCAGTTTATAAAATATAAATGCTCAATAATGTATTTAATAAATGCATAATAAAGATTATCATCATAAAATCATTCAGTTCTTTTTAATTAGATATTTTTTCATCTTGGCAAATAAGAATAAAAGTGGTAAATACAAATAAATGAGACAAAGAACTAAATTAAGAACACGTCTTATCTCCTACATTGTTCTCTATCTCTGTCTGAGGACATGCTTATCGACACAGAACTAAAATTACTTATATATAAATATAACAGTTAACCAATCCTTACCTGAATGGAATACATTATAATTTTAAAGCAGTGAACTGCAAATTCATTGGGATCCCATAGTCTGTGATGATCTAAATGCCTGTAAATTAACAGTAAGAAAATTACTTTAAGAATTCCTTATTTTTATTACACTTTCTCCTCTAGAACCCTCAACAATATGCAAAGCCTACCAATCAAAAGAATATTAACTAAAAGAAAGTCAATGTTTCCATTTCCAGAACTGCCAAATCCTTTCATAAAACAGTAACAATAAAAGACTAGAATATATATATATATACACACACACACACACACACATATACATACATATACATATATATATGATTTTTCAATACCAACATGAGCTGGCAAGAAAGAAAAGCCCCTCAGTCTAGACTCCACAAGAAGGTGAGAATCTGGAGAGGTAAGTATACACTGAAGCCAGCAGTTGTCTTAGGCACATCTTCAGATCTCTGGTAGCTGATAGCTAATGGTTTAAAGGGTTGTATACACAGGAGACTGGAGACAAAGTTTAGGGTCCACCCAGGAAAGGTGGCTATCAGATCAGAAATACATGCATCAATTCAAGCCTTAAAAGACGACACCTTCAGTGAATCTGGGGGAATGTTCTATGTTGTAGAAGACTGTCAAGAAGCTTGTCTGTGTTAGCCTTGGCTCTGAGAAGAATCACAAAAATGAAAGTCTCTCTGAAGAATTCAACCATACACCTAGCACCCAGGCTCTCATCTTGGTTGACAGAATTCACAAGTATCTATGTGGCTCAAAAAAACTGAGGATAAGAATGTAGTTCAAAGTGGTGCCTGGATAACACTGTATCCATGCTTTCAGCAGAAGCAAAATAAAACCTCTTATGGAGTACACACCATTAATCCAAGCCTCAAAGAATTCTCACAAATAAAGTTACAATGAATATGAGCTCAAAATTAAAATTCACAGAACACACAAGGTAAAAAGCCACTATGAATGCCAATTATCAATCACGTTTTTAAGGACTAGGACAGTTTTATTCATGTATATATTCCCCCAAAATACTTGGTACCTTACTTGCAGAGGGCATTTAATATTTAATCAACTAATTAACTAAATAGCTAATATATAATTAACTATTTAATTAACATTTAATTAGATTAATTAACACATGATCAGGAGGTAAGTCCACTAAGTTCTACATAGAAAAGAATATGGCCCACTTCCAAGTTACTAAAGAAATCAAGTATAGTTAATTTGGTAGTTTCTTTCTTTTAGACTAGCTCTCTAGATTTTTAAGGCCTTATAGATTACCTCTCGGTTAACAAGATAAAAACTGGAATTCTGATATTAAATCAGCATGTCTGGAAAAAATAAATCTGCCTTTAGTTATATTTGACATAATCTGATTAGCCCTTAGCAGCATTTTCATAAGCCCACAGAGCCTTTAAACAGAAAATCTCAACTTTTTGGTGGTGGTAGCAGTCGGGGGTGGGGTGGGGGGAATCCTTTTGAAAACACTATAATGATTCTCTGATGCTTAATTTTGCGGTTTATAGATTCTTGTAACTAAAGCTCAACTTTGAACCCAAATATCTGCCCTTAATAAAGAATTCTGGATATTACATTTCGACTACTTTATATATGCTATAAAGACATTATTATAGTCAGGAAGGGGAAAGGACAAGGCAAATGATTAACAAAAGAAAGACTAGCAAAAATGTCCAGAAGTTACACAGAATGTTATCTAAATCTATCATCTGACAATTGAGTTAGAACTCAGAGGGTTTACAAGGCTTGAGAGATAACGTCTATGTGGAGAAACTCAAAGCTCACAAATGTATTCTGCTTGGAAGGCAGCATATAAGTGCCAACAAGATATTTAATATTCCTGCTCTGCTCAGTCACTCGGTATAAGATAAAATTTACCCAGAGAAGAGAATGAGACCTGAGGCAGTCCAGCCATGGCAAAAAGAAAGCCAAGAAATAGAAGCCAGGGAATATGAGGAACTGACCATAAGTTAATAGAATAAGATACATCATACTTGGACATTCGTTTGTTTTAATATTTTACTGGATATACACATTTCAAGGTGTGAATAAAAACTCTAGTGAAATGATGCACATGACCGTATTTCCTATTTCAGGGGGAAAATCTAGTGAAGTGGTTGAACAAGTGCTCAAAGGGATGTTGTCTGACTCAATCCTGTACCCTTCCCACATTGCTACACTGGCTCTATTAATAACTCACTCACACAGGTAAGAGTATTTGTCCTCTGTAAGTAAATTAAAACAGAATGAATATAGCACAGTCACAGGTAACCAGGAAAACACCAACTACTTACGCAAAAACTGGTCTCACAGCATTATTCATATTCCCAAAAGTTGCTCGGCCCAGCAGTTCTCTTAAGCAGTTTTCAGCCAGCACGGCGGGATTCTCTTCTTTGTCAGCTGCTGAAGGAGAAGGAGGAGGGCCTATGCGACTGAAAAATAAAGACAAACAAATGAATGAGAGAATTCTGACACTAGTTCTGACAGTTAAACAGAACAGATTTTTACTTCTCGGAAATATAAGAATGACATTTTCTTTTTATCCCAAAATAACTTTAGAGCTTAATTCTACTTCATGAACTCAGCACCTTGAAGCTAATCACATAATCTTTCAAAATTGGAGAGCTAAATTCACTTGTATAACTTGTTTCTAACTAATAGAATATCTTTTCTAAAGGCAAAATACTCAGTAGTTGCTATTTTGTTAACTTCCTACAACTTCACTACATTTATAGCAAAATCCTAGTAAGAACAAGGTGCCCAAAGATCACCCAGTTTAACTGTGAGCAAAAATAAAATCAAGTAAAAAACTATGGCACAGTCTGAATAAAAAATAAAAACTTAAAAGCTAATTAGAACATTTGTATAAGTAGACATCTTCAATAGACACTATCTGTTCATATTTTAAAACCTTATTTTAGACTAATGTACTCATGTGCAATAATAATTTCAAAAAAAGCGTATCTGTAGCATTGGGATAAAACCATGAGAAAACACAACTTCTTAAAATTTGGCAACCAATGGTATCAGCATTCCTGTACCTCAAGAGCCATAATTATGGGGAGTCAATTCTCAACTAGCCAGGTACCTTTAGAAGAATAAATATTTTAGACAGAAAAACTAACCTCAGCTACATTGCCAAGAACAGGAAAAATACAGAAGGTGTTAAAATATATCGTTTCACATTTTAGGTTTCCAAAGCTGGAGACAATCACGTCTAAGGAATCTAGCATAAACACTTGCTGTAATCGCCATAAATTTTGATAAACATAAGCGCTTGCAGAGTTACCAGTTTCACCTTTTCACTCTAGACCATTTTTATTTTGATATTGCACACATAATCATCAAAATTACAAATTAAGTTAAAATTTTAGAACTACGGAGTTAAGTATCTTTTAAATTTGATTTGGATTTCCCTCTTTAAACTGCAAGAATCAGGGAGATCAGCATAATAAGCCAAACTGGAGAATACTGGTTCTAAAACTTGGTTGCATAGTACCTCTGTGTAAGGCAACAGAAATCTGGGAGGAAAGCATGCTTATGGCATTTGAAAAAAGAGAATAAAGTACAGAATTCTAAGTTCAACAGGTTACTGGGGTGGGTGGGGGGGAGAAATCAGCATACACCCCAAAACAATATTCCATGCAAAAATATCTTAGAAGAATAAATAAGATATAAAGAGTCTAGTATTTCTGTTGAAAAATATATATACAGTGAATAGTAGCTGCTATTATTATTATTATTTTGATTAGTACTAACTCCCTATGAAAAAGCATGCTGGATCTCTAAAGAATAACAGAAGTTCAGTTTATAATCTCTATTTCTTACACTTGCAGCTTTAAGTAGTATTAATTCAAATAGCAATGTGGGTGCCCAATAATAAGCAGAAAGTAAAGTGAAAATTTATTCTAAAAGAAATAAAAGCTTAAGTGTCTGAGTCAAAATCTGTCTGCTCAGTCTAATTTGACGACTTAAGCTGATATTTTTTCAGAAAGGATACATATTTAAACTTGCTCAAGTTTACGAGACTACTACATACATAATACTAAAGACAAACGTTCTTACCCTAGCAATTAAGCACACATACACACGTATTAAAGTAACACAGCCCCAGCCCTAACATTTTATTCAATACCTGTCAACCTCTTCTATCTTTTGCATGTTAAACAGCAGGGATGGAACAATTTTATCCATATGCTGGGGTTCCCAAATGGTAGCCCGAAGTTCATCATTAACTGTTTTGCGAACCACACCTTGAATACCTCTAATTCCAGCAATTCGGATTCTATAAAAAAGAAGAAAAAAAACTGAGTCATGAAAAAAAGCTATTTAAACAAGTCTGCTTACTTAGCTAAGAGAATGGATGTCAAATAAATAGTTATCGAGACAATAAAAATAACATACAATAAGTCTAAGAAATAAAAATCTCAAAAATCTAAGATGGATAGAGATATGGCAGTTCCAAAAGAGGCTTACTTTTTTTTTTTTAATAAATAAATTTATTTATTTATTTATCTATTTTTGGCTGCATTGGGTCTTCGTTGCTACTTGCGGGCTTTCTCGAGTTGTGGTGAGCGGGGGCTACCCTTAATTGCAGTGCGCGGGCTTCTCATTGCGGTGGCTTCTCTTGTTGTGGAGCACATGCCCCTAGATGCACGGGCTCAGTACTTGTGGCTCGTGGGCTCTAGAGTGCAGGCTCAGTACTTGTGGCGCACGGGCTTAGTTTCTCCGCAGCATGTGGGATCTTCCCGGACCAGGGCTCAAACCCGTGTCCCCTGCATTGGCAGGCGGATTCTTAACCACTGTGCCACCAGGGAAGCCCGAGGCTTACTTTTAATACCATCTTTTTACAATCAGCATTTAAAGTTTAAAAAGACTGTAAAATATAGACATATTTTGTCTGTATCAGTTTTCAATAAAAAATAATTTAATCAAAGGAATCAGGTTCTCCTACATTCTCTGACATAAATCGTACCAATGTTTTCTTAGGTCAGTCTCCCAAGGCAATAGAAACAAAACCAAAAATAAACAAATGGGACCTAATCAAACTTATAAGCTTTTGCACAGCAAAGGAAATCATAAACAAAACAAAAAGACAACCTACAGACTGGGAGAAAATCTCTGCAAATGATGCAACTAACAAGGGCTTAATTTCCAAAATATTCGAACAGCTCATACAACTCAATAATGAAAAAACAACCCAATCAAAAAAAACAGACAGAAGACCTAAATAGACATTTCTCCAAAGAAGACATACAGATGGTCAATAGGCACATGAAAAGATGCTCAACATCACTAATTATTAGAGAAACGCAAATCACAACCACAATGAGGTATCACCTCACACCAGTTAGAATGGGCATCATCAGAAAGTCTACAAATAACAAATGGTGGAGAGGGAGTGGAGAACAGAGAACCCTCCTACACTGTTGGTGGGAATGTAAATTGGTGCAGCCACTATGGAAAACAGTATAGGAGCTCCTCAAAACACTAACAGTAGAGCTGCCATATAATCCAGCAATCCCACTTCTGGGCATGTGTCTGGAGAAGACTATAATTTGAAAAGATACATGCACCCTAATGTTCAATGCAGCACTGTTTACAATAGCCAAGACATGGAAACAGCCTAAATGTCCAATGACAGATGAATGGATAAAGAAGATGTGGTATATACATACCACGGACTACTACTCAGCCATAAAAAAGAATGAAATAATAGCATTTGCAGCAACATGGACAGACCTAGAGATTATCATACTAAGTGAACTAAGTCAGAAAGAGAAAGACAAATACCATATGATATCACTTATATGTGGAATCTAAAATATGACACAAATGAACTTATCTACGAAACAGAAACAGACTCACAGATAGAGAACAGACTTGTGGTTGCCAAGCTGGGTGGGGAGGGATGGATTGGGAGTTTGGGATTAACAGATGCAAACTATTATATATAGAATGGATAAACAATGTGCTACTGTATAGCACAGGGAACTATATTCAATATCCTGTGATAAACCATGATGGGAAAGGAATATTAAAAAGAATCTATGTATATGTATAACTGAATCACTTGGCTATACAGTACAAATTAACACAACATTATAAATCAACTATACTTCAGTTAAAATTTTTTTAAAAATGAAAAAAATTAGGTTTTCCTAAGAGGATGATAATAATTCAAACCAACGTGGACCAGATTCCCTCCCACTTCTTCCTAGAAGTTTCAGCAGCTGAGTGAGAACAGGATTTCACTGTTCCTGAACACCCTTAACGCGTCTGCAGATTTCATTCACTGTTTCTCCCTGAGAACCTCTCACCTCCCTTAGTCCACCTAGATGGAAGATGAGGCTGGTTCCTTAAAAGGTATGACAAAGGAGAACTATCAAAATGGAGTGCCGATAACCTGAGCCGTATACATATACACATATACATCCATGTGTCCTGATGTATATACATTACTGTGTGCATATGGGACTTAAAATTTATCCATATTTATCCATACTGTGAGAGAATGCTGCCCTATCCTCCCTTCCCGATTCACAGCCCTCAACTTCCTCAAGCTCTTCCTCATTCTTCTTTAAAAATAAAATCTATCAGTTCAAGGATGAGAAGAAAAGTAACTAGAAAACAGTATATAAAATCTGGGGAACGGCTTCCCTGGTGGCGCAGTGGTTGAGAGTCCGCCTGCCGATGCAGGGGACGCGGGTTCGTGCCCCGGTCCGGGAGGATCCCACATGCCGCGGAGCGGCTGGGCCCGTGAGCCATGGCCGCTGAGCCTGCGCGTCCGGAGCCTGTGCTCTGCAACGGGAGAGGCCACAGCGGTGAGAGGCCCGTGTACCGCAAAATAAATAAATAAATAAATAATAATAAAAAATCTGGGGAAGAACAATCTCGCGAGCAGAGCTAACACAGTAGCCCCTCTGCCCCGAAACACCTTCATTTTGGCCAAATTTGATTGTTATTTACCCTCCTTTTTCGTTACTACCTGAAATAGTCACCATTAGAAGTTTACTCAGCTTACCCAGCACTGTTTCCAAAAGCTGCGAATAGGGTTAGAGAATGGAAGATGTGGGGAAGGGGGTGATACTGCTTACAAACCCATTGGGAAGTAATGCAGGCATTCAGTAGTAGCAGGTGGAGCATGGGATACGGCGGTAACATGACACTGAGCAGGTGAGAAAGTGAACTAGGAGACAAATTTTGCCTTTTACAAAGCTGTGTCTTATTCATGCTGCTTTCTACAACAAAAAGAAAGTCTTGAAAATCTCTTCTGCAGCTATCACAAGTGGGCAAGCCTAACATTACTACAAAGGTAGTATTTGCAAGTCAAATATTTTAAGAAAATCTTAACAGTTTTCAGCCCCATTTCCTACTGGCCATGCCCCCTAAGTTTTATTTGACAGTGTATTGCTAAAAATAGAGGGATTTATAATAATTATCTAAGTTAGAACCTAAGAAGGAATATAAATAGTCCTGAAGAAAACCCAAAGGGCTTTTACTAAAAACGAAGCAGAAAAAAAAATCAAGCCCTCTAAGTATCTTAAAGCATTTTAGTTTACTCATTTGTTTCACAGTGATTCAAATGAAGTGTTATTTTGGAATATCAAATATTATATAATAAAGAATTAAGACAAAGTACCACCTTTCATTTGTGTAAAGAAAATTTCAAGTTTCTTTTTTGTAAATTGAAAAATGTTACGAAAATACATGTTCAAAAGACAAGATTTTTCACTAGGGGGCGCTAAAACCTAAAAATCAGATACCTATGTAAAAGTTTTGAATTTTTAAAATGCATCCTTTCATAGGTACTATAATATCATAAACACTTTTCACCTACATTGGTTTATATGTGAAATTCACCACCTCAACCAAAAATTGGGAAATGCCTACGTGAACAAACTAAACAGAAAAAACCCCCCTATCCTCTGGATTATTTTCTGTATTTTAAAAGAAAACAAAATTGTTACAACTTTGAAAAAAACCTGCCATTTTATTTAGCTAATTTTTATACTTTTTTGCCCCATTAACAAGTTAATGCCAGCTTCTGAGAACAGGGAACAGTTTTATAAAACATTTTTTGAATATCTTTTAGGGAGAAAAAGAGACTTTGGCAGTGATTGGGAGAAACAGGAAATTTATTATAATAAGATAGTTATAGTTATCTCTATTTTTCTATAAGGCTTTACACTCGTAATAAAAGAATAACATCAGGATGCTAAATGGCCTATAGTATACCAAGGAAAAATTATACTAACAGCATCTCAGACAGAAAAAAAATCTTAAATTAAAATATTAAAATATTAAATTACCACTCAGCTTTCTTTCTCCAAGTTCAGTAACTTTTACACTTGTTTTTGTTTGTGTAAAGCAACACTGTAGCTTGCATACTTAAAGCTAACTAGTTACATTTCTGTATATTCCTTTATTTTAAAAGAAAAGTAAAAATCATAAAACATGCTCCATCTTGACTATCGACTGCTCATGACAACACTCTGAATTTGGGTTAGTTTCTTTCTTTTTAGGTGTATTATGGTAAAGCTCAAACTAACTACATTTACCAGGGTCATTTTGAATTTAATTTTTAACTTTCATATACATGTCAATCTATCGCTTGTGTTTGCAGATAAGTATTTGATTCTAGATTATTACTAGGATGTATCTAGAAGAAATGTTTAAAAATGCCCAAATCAGTTGTCATGACAATCTCAGTCAGACAATGATCCCGTAACATACAGTCATTCATTCATTCAATTTATGTATGTATTCATTCAGAAAGTGCTTATTGAGAGCCGGTAATGTCCTCAGCAATATTCAAAGTACCAGTGATACAGCAGTCCTCAAAACAAAACCCTTGCCCTCCTGGAGTTCATCTTCCATAGAGGAGAGAAAACAGACAACAAGATATGAGAAGATAAAGCTTAACTGGGAGTGGGATGGGAGGGTTGATATTAATAAATAAAAGGTGGCTGAGGGAGGACTCTCATGATAAGATGACATCTGGGCAGAAATCTGAACAAAGTGAGGTAAGGCCGAGAGACCACCCAGTCCAAAGGCCCTGGGGAGAAGTGTGCCTCATGTATTCAAGCAAGCGAGGAGACCCATGTACTAGATCAGAGTGAAAGGAAGAAGAAATGACAGGATCTAACACTGGGGTATGGTGAGCAGTAAAGGCATTCTGGGTTACAGTAAAGACTTTGCATTTTATTCTGACTGAGTTAGGAAACCACTCTCAATTTTGCTGCTTTAGTCAGTTCTTCTAACAGCAATGAAAAGTTGTACTTCAGGAATAAAGCATATATTTTCCCATCTCCTTTGGTGATCATTATGTAATATATAAATACAATATTCATCAATAAATAACTCCAAGACTATAAACCATAAAACAATACATACTCTGTTCGTGTTTCTGGATCACTATCACAGGAGTGACACATGGCACTGAAGCGAGATACAAAAAAATCATAACGTCTATGATAGGACGGTGTGTCTTCTTCAATATTTGCAAATTTGACAAACTAAAAAAATAACAATAAGATGTATTATCACCTTTTTGACAGTGTGGAACAAACACACTTACTTTCATTCATTATTTGTTACATCGACAAGAAATATGCAAGTAAAAAGCAAACGAAATATGAAATATCATAAATGCCACATATATACGAAAGGAAGTTTTTGATAATGAACTTTACAAAATCAAGAATATAGCATTATAAACATTGAATATAACTTTGTGATGCAGTCTCTTTTGAGTGAGCCCACTCTCTCAAGAGCTCTCATTCTAAAGCCCTTCTGCATTTCCTGGATGCTGACAGTGTTTCCATGACAACCTCAGGCCCAAACCTTCAGGGAATTTTATTTCTTAAATCTCGGGTAGGAAATCTTGACAGTTGTTACGTAACACATGAATGAATAATATTTATACAAATGAGACGGGACAAGAAAAAAGGGCCCTACACTGAAGAAAACCAACTCAATAGAGAAGAAAACATACTGAGATGGTAAAATTTATTCTACCTCTTTTCTAAAGATTAAAAAAAGAGAGATATCCATATGTTTAGGAAATTTTAAATATCCTACATGAGTCACAAACCTAGCCATATGATTCCTTAATATGCTCTTTTTTTCTTATTTGCTTTCTCATTTATTCAGTAATTTATTACTTCTAAAATAGCCTAAAGCTGTCCTGGAAACAAAACTAAAGTAAGCATAGAATAAATTTGAAAAAATAAAATTATGATACTAAAAGTATTTTAAATTAATTCAGCCAGAGCCAAGTCATCTGTTTTAAAAATTATAATTTCATATGATTCATATTATCTAGAAAAAGACCACAAATACCACACCTGGTAGAGATGAAACTGACATTCATTACCTACTCTGTACCATATTCTGTACTAGGTGTTTTCACATGAGTTCTTATTCAATCATTCCTACAATCCTGTAAAGAATGTGTCATTATCCCCATTTTACAGACAGGAACACTGAAATTCAGAGGTTAAATCGCTTGCCCAAAATGACACTGTGAGTAAATGGTGAAACTGGCATTACAGTTCAGGGGTTTGATTCCAATTTTCAAGATTCCCATACTACACACTGACCATATGAAGAGTTTCAGAAAATATTAAGCCAAATATTTGTATTTTTCATAAAAAGAAACTTTGAATGACACCAGGAAATGCTCAAAAAATGTAAATGATAAAAACACATACAAGTGTATATACAATATGTTCCCCATTTTCTAAAATATATTTTAAAAAGAAATTAAAATATTAAAGGACTACTTCTGGATACTGAAATTACAGGTATCTTTAACTTGTTTACTCTTTCATATTTTCTTGCATTTTCCAAACTTGCTACCAAAAATCACATATTAAATTAGAAAAAAATTAATCAGAAAATTTAAAATTTGGCCATTAAAATGTTAAATGTCCTAGAAAATTTTTAGGAGAAACTTTATTCTCTTTTCACTTATTGAAAGTCACAAACACTCAAGTACAATCTGAGTGATCATTTACAGAAGCCTCTCCTATTGCCCTTTGGTGTAAAGAACAGGATAAAACATGTGCAGCTATGTTCCAGGGAAATGCATAAAATATTATCTTCCTTCCCAATTTTATGGAAAAGCTCTTCTAATTCCTGTAACTCTGGGAGCTCTCTAACAAATTCTAAACCTATATACCCTGTGCTAAGATAAATCAATAAAAAGAAAGGTATTATCATTATAGACTTCTTATCATACGTAGGAGTGGAAATAAATGAGAATATGGTGCAGAGATTAGGAATGGATTCTGTTAGATGGCTCTGGATTTGGATCCTGGATTTACTAACAAAATATGTGACCCGTGAAATGGAATATTTAACTTACAGGGCTGTTGAGAAGTTCAAATGAGAACCAAACAAAAGTTAGCACAAGGCCTTGCTACTTTCTCCCCCTCTCAGCTCGGTGCTCTGTGATGACCCAGATAGGTGCGGGAGTGGGAGGGAGGTCCAAGAGGGAGGGGATATATGTATACTCATAGCTGATTCACTTCGTTGTACAGCAGAAACTAACACAACATTGTAGAGCAATTATGCTCCAATAAAAAAAAAATTTAAGTGATGAGCTAGATATGTTTTAAAAGGTACAACAAAAGGCAGCAGCAATGTGATCTTAGATGTAGTTTCTCACAGTAAGCACTATTAAATTTTCGACCCAATAAACTCTGTCGTGGGGACTGTCCTGTGCATTACGTATAGCATGTTTGGCAGCATGCCCAGCATCCTAGATAGCACTAGCACTCCCCCAACCCCAGGTGTGAAAAACCAAAAACGTCTCCAGACACTGCCAAACGTCCAGTGAGGGTTAGTGAGCGGGGAGAACTGTCCCTGGTTGAGACTCACTGCTTTAGTGTAGTGAATGGTTTAAATGACTGGGCCCTATGGACAACTGTCAACAATAGTTAAAGAAAAGGTTAAGATTAGCAATAGGCTTCAGAAAAGTGAGATGGGATCAACTGAATACAAGAGGAAGAGAAAAAGGAAAGTAACCTCTGCTTTTCCTAGATTTTAATCCACAAAAATGACAGTGTATTTACATAACACAAGCTTTGGAGTAGGAAAGGCCTAGCACTGAATTCCTGTTATATAACACTATTATTTCACTATGTCTTTGGACATGTTATTTAGCTTCAATTCCTCATCTGTAAAATGGGAATAATACTTCTAAGCTTGAAGGGTTTTTGTGCGAATTAAATGACATAATGTATATGAAGTATCTAGCGTATACTATATTTCTTTTAAAAAACATGAACCAATGTTGCAGAGTGTTAACATTTATTACTATTATGTATTATTATTTATAATAATTATTATGTATTATCGTTTACTGATATATTAACTACTTAACATTTTTCTTGCCTGAATCTGTGTTTATGCGGGTATGCTATATTATTCTCTATACTTTTCTATATTTGAAATAGTTCACAATTTTAAAAAAGGGTAAAAATAAAAAGTACCTAGCACAATTTCTAAAACAAAGGAGAACCTGAATAAATCATGTACTGTTATACTGAGTCAGCTCAGCACAAAGTGACCAATGTCAACAAATTAAAATAAAATGTACAAAGACCACTAATGAATACAAAAGTACTAAATCAGTACCAGTCATGCTCGACAATATTTTTTTAATATTCAATTTTCAATGTTTGACAACTTAGCACCTCTAAGAAATTAAAATCAGACTTCCAGGGAATACTATATAAATAATGTTGGCCAAGATAATACAGCATTTCATTTAATACAATTCATTCAAATCAAATTAGGCAACTGGAGAATTTTGTCTTTTTCCCAAATGAGTCATTAAAGGAATTCTAATGGCATTGCTGGCTTGAAGTAAAGAAACGTCTGGAGATATACGCTGAAACTCCTTTCCGCACAGCCATTAAAACACTTCCCCTAATATATAGGATGGATAAACAACAAGGTCCTACTGTATAGCACAGGGAACTATATTCAATATCCTGTGATAAACTGTAATGGAAAAGAATATGAAAAAGAACATATATATATCTATAACTCAGTCCTTTGCTGTACAGCAGAAATTAACACAACATTGTAAATCAACTATACTTCAATAAATTAAAAAAAAATTTTCCCTTAAACTTTCCTCACCTAAATGTAAAGGAAATAGGAGAAGCATAAGTAGCTATGTTGCCAGAAATGGAGCCTGTCACACCACCTAACTGCACTTGGAAATAGCCAATATTTTCCCTCTGAAACAAATGGACAAAATCATATTAAGGGCTTTTTAATGAGGATTTTATTTACATACTCTTGCTTCAAAAAAAGAAAAACATTATATTACTACCAACAATAGCTAACAGTGCCAAACACTGCTCTAAGAACTTTATTTATATTAACTCATATCACACAACAAGAGTACCAAGATCGGTACTATTATTATCCTCATTTCACAGATGAAAAACTAAGACAAGGAGAGGTTAAATAAC
Source organism: Physeter macrocephalus (assembly GCF_002837175.3). NCBI lineage: Eukaryota > Metazoa > Chordata > Mammalia > Artiodactyla > Physeteridae > Physeter > Physeter macrocephalus. The sequence continues at coordinate 8,725,907 of NC_041228.1, forward strand.
TTGCCCAAGATACACAGCTAGAAAGTGGCATAGGCATAATTCAAAGAAAGGCAGTCGAACCCTAGAATCTATGCTGTCAGTCACGCCCTACACTTCCTAACCACAAAATAGTTATCTATAAACAATAGCAGGTAGTATATGACTCTGTTATTTGTTGATAAAAATCTGGATGGGAACATATAGATTGGTTGAATGCCTGAAAGCTTCCTCAGAGATGAAGTTGGAACTGAAAGACTGTAGGTTATACAATGAAACTAAAAACAAGAGGAGAAAGGTTATCACTGTTATTTTACTTTCTTAATTAGCTATGCCTTCCCCAACCCCACACATGTTTAACAAACTATGGTTCCGGATAAAAAAAAATGAATGTTGTTAGCAGAAATAGTTCAGAAGTAGTGTAAGAAGGCCTGGGGGAAAAGAAAAACCTTCCATCTATGGCCAACTGAGCTTCTGTTGTTCCTTATGATTGGTTAACATCCCAGATTTCACAAGCAGCAACAATAAAAGCTAGAGACAAAATGTTCTAATCATCTACCACTGTACTCATTCTCCAAATGCCCTGACCAGAGCAGCTGCTTCTACCAGATAGACACTCTAAGAAGAGTTAATCCAAGTTATGCTAATTAAACTTAAAATTAGAGAATAGTTTTACTCACAGAATTTGTTCCAAGAACTTGAAGCTTTGGTTCCCCTGATTCCAGCAGCTTTGCTACCATATGAAGAAAGCTTTCTACAAATGGCTTGATGCTTTGAGAATGGCAGGCCATAAGAAGTTGGTCCAATGCCTCCATAGCAATTAAAACATACCTAAATATAAGAGAAAAATAATGTCAACACATCTCTAGCTCTCTTAATTCTCCTAATCACTTTCATAGGGATAATTAAAATAAGTTTATTTAAATGCACAGAACACAGAAAGGCAAATTTAGCAGCTTCTAAGTGAGATCCTAAACTTCACACAACATAAATGATCTTGAGATTATAAAATAATCCTCATGTGGAAGTATACAGAAACTATACTGTACTACCCCATTTTCTCCTGCTCACCAAAAACTCTTCCAGAGCTTCTTTAACATTACCTTCATGTGAATTTTTTGTAAACACAAATATTCTCCATTTTCCAGGCTTTTAACCACATTTCTTTGCATCCAACCCAAAAGTTATTATAAGAAATGTGCCGAAATTTCTAACACAATCTATTTGTATTTGTAAATATGAGTATATAAAACAGTATCAGCAATACTATAAGGAAAGGTATCATACATTTTACCATATAATTCATCAGATTTTAAAGCTTGTACTAAAAATTAAAATTCAGACTTTAGATAACTTTGCTTGAACAGTCAACTATAAAAACTACTTGTATTAAGACTCATATTTGTATCAAATGCTCTAAATGGTAACAATGCAGAAGTAGAGAAAACCAGTACAGCACTTGGAGAAAGGAATACTCTAAGAAACTAGTATCATAAAATGACAATATGGAAAAGTATTTATAAACCAAATTGCAAAGTTACTGCTGTTCAAGCACAGAGAATGGATTAAGATGGCAGACCTTTATTTACAGGTAGATGTATAGCTAGCACAGGTCAAATCAGCATGCTTACATATTCTGAACCTTAAGCCTAAAATAGCTCTCTTTTTTGCTCCTCTGATAGGTAAAACTGGAGCTGTGGTAAAAATCAGTTCATTAACAGAATTTCTGATAGTTTTCAATTTTGAGACTGATTTTTAAATTACAGTACTGCACTGACAGACTAAGGGAATCAATTTCTACTATTTCCATTAGGGAAATCTTAAAAACTAATGGATACTTAAACAACTCTGTTAAGTAACATGAGTTTATTCTTAAACCTGACCACCAGGAAAGTAATAAAAGCTACAGCATCTATTTGGTATTACACATTTCCTTATATGATATTACAATGTTTCATTCTCCATATGTTATCTTTCCCTGACTAGATGGCAAAATAATTTATAGGATGATTTAGCCTAGGAAGAATTTTCCCAAGATACTATATTAGCAGCAATTAGTTTCCTTACCCAGAACGATGTCTGACAACATCCCTGCTCAACCTTTCTGCCAGGTAAGAACCAATTCGATCCAGTTTCTCTGGAGCAGATACAGCATAAAATGTCAATTTCTCCATATCAGCTTTAACAAGGCCATCCTGAAAATAAAAATAAAAAAACCAAGTGAAATAGGTTATATTCATATCTATATTTTCATGCTTATTTTTTGTATTTCTAAGTGTTGCCTGCTTCACATTTCCCCTTTTTGGACTGATAATTAATCCATATTTATGCTGAACCTTCCTGGATATAGCCTCTGAAGAGCTAATCCCCATTCTGGGTATGTAGAATTTTCAAAAAGTTAAATAAATGCCCCATTTAGGAAAAGCATTTAAATATGCTTTCACAAGCAATGGATTATTCTACCACCTTCCTTCACAGAAAAATAGCTCAGTTAACTGCATATAGTACATCAGGAATAGAATACATTTTAGTAATTATAAGAAAAGGTTTGGTTATCTGTTCCCCTCATCAGAGCACTCTTTGAAGGCAGGGACTATGACATGTAGCCCTCTGCACTCTGGCTACCTACTGCTGGACGTGTTTTGGATATACCACAAGATCTGTTCGTTTAATAAATTAAAAATAAATGTAGTCAATTGGGTTTATGGGTGCTATATGTATGCAAGGTTCATGTAAATCTTTTCTTTTCCTTAAACCTTATTTTACAGATTGCTATTTAAGTAAATCTCATCTAAATACTTGGCAAAAATAAAGATTCTTTCCGTAACCATTCTCTAATTTACCTGCCACCACGCCCATGATCAAATGTGTTCAAAGCTCCCTCACTGCAAGTTAAAGGGGACAAAGTAGGTGCCTTGTCTGTCATTCACATTCCTCCATAATCTGCGCTCCACCTTATCTTCAGTAATCATATGTTCCAGATTCCTTAAGGAAATGATCTGAATATTCAGTCTATTAAATGATACTTCAGAAACTTCCAATCAGGAATTGTGTACAGTTATCACTCACTACACTTCAATTAGGCTATAGGCACCTTCATTTGAAGGCTCTTGTTCTCAAATATATCTCTTACTTTCCCATGATTTTTCTCTTGCCGGCAACAAAGAGACTAATCTCTGCTTCTCCAGATGGTGTACATCCTTCAAAGTTCAGCAAATTGCATTTCTTCTGAGAATGCTTCACATAGATTGCCAACCCATGTGATACCTCCTTGATATAAAGGCAGAAACTTTACCACCTGTTTTACTTAACATTTTACTTACTGATTTATGCATTGTGATTTAATATTTAGTATGCTTTTGCTTTATATCAGTCAAATGGATGGAAAGCTTCTTAAAGGCAGGTACCATATCTTAGTTATTTATATGCCATAAATTATCCAGGATATCTCGCAGCCAAAATATTTAATTGATAGGCCTTCTACAAATAGCTGAATATTTAAATCAGATTTGATTAAAAATGAGGTGTATCTCATAAATTAATATCGAGATAACCAAAAGGTTTCTAGAGCTGGCTACATTTTTTTTAACATCTTTATTGGAGTATAATTGCTTTACAATGGTGCGTTAGTTTCTGCTTTACAACGAAGTGAATCAGTCATACATACACATGTTCCCATGTCTCTTCCCTCTTGCATCTCCCTCCCTCCCACCCTCCCTATCCCAGAACCCTAGTCTCTTCATGACATTTTTTTCCCTTAAATTCCATATATATGTGTTAGCATACGGTATTTGTTTTTCTCCTTCTGACTTACTTCACTCTGTATGACAGACTCCAGGTCCATCCACCTCACTACAAATAACTCAGTTTCATTTCTTTTTATGGCTGAGTAATATTCCATTGTATATATGTG
>NC_041228.1:8730724-8741004 GCF_002837175.3 Physeter macrocephalus
TGGTATCCTTTGCTGTGCAAAAGCTTTTAAGTTTCATTAGGTCCCATTTGTTTATCTTTGTTTTTATTTCCATTTTTCTAGGAGGTGGGTCAAAAAGGATCTTGCTGTGATTTATGTAAAGCAACTTCTGGAAATCAAACCCATGTAACATTTTTTTGTTCCTATCCATTTAACACTAGACTAAAGGAGTCTTGGAAAATTTAAGACAGTGTCAAACAAAATTAATCAAAGACAATTGCTATGAAACCAGTGGTCTTCCACAATAAAGTAACTTTAATAAAAAATTAAAAAGCACTTAAGTAAAAAGAGAACAAACTCTGCCTGGAATACTCTCCCTTTACTTCTCAGTTCTCTTCTGAAAAGAGAGAATTTATTTTATAAATTTATAAAAATTTATAAATCCAACCCTATTTATTCTTTGGATCTTAGCCTAGATTTTATTTCCTTCAGGCCTTTCTTCTCCCAAGCCCAGATTAGGTATCATTCCTACCTACTCCAGCAGTACCCTGTACTTATTTCTCTATCACAGCATATTCTTTCACACAATATTGTAATTGCCAATTGACTTATCTAGGAGCTTGGTGAGAGCAGAAGACCACGTCTGTATTCACAGTTGTGTTCTTGGCACTTCATACAAATGATCTGACACTAGTTCATAAATTTTTGGTAAGTGAGTATTACTTAAATTTAGGAACTATACAGACTAAAGAACATCATCCGTCCATTATTCTGAATTTATGCTTAATCTAAGAAAAGAATCTGAAAATCAGACAAGCAAGCATGGATAATTTAAAGGTTAAAAAAGAGAGAGTAGTATAAAAATAGTACTGTACATGATGAAATTTGGGAGTAAAAGTAGAGAAATGAAATTAGGGAAACCTTTAGGGAGGTCAGCAGGGGGGAAGGATGGGTCAGCAAAGAGAAGGATCAGTAGATGTAGATCAAATTACTTTTGGATCTTCAGGGAATATGTTGTCCACCAGGCGTTTGTAGCGAGGACGCAAAGCAGAACAGCAGCAACACACTCCTGTTCAAAAAGAGTAAAATCACAAAGTACAGAGATTAATCGTATTGTAAACTGACCTAGAAATTCAAGTTTCTGAATATTTATGGGTTATTTAAAATAAAGGGGGAAAGTCCAAACAGCCAGAAATAGAAACAGGCATGCAAATTCAATTATTAATTAAGAAGTGAAAAAGTTAAATTTCTCCTCCCCTCCCCAAAGACACCAGGTCAAAATGAACATGCTAATGAATTATTCCAAAGTTTCAAACCAAACTGTTCAAACTGTTTTGGGGCGTGTGTGTACGCGCATGCCTGCACATCCACGTAAAACCCACCCAATTCATCCTATAAAGCATATACACAACGGGTACCCCACTTTGCCTCCCTTCTGGTCTCATTTCCTACTACTCTCTGCAGCCCCTACCCCTACCTCTACCTCCCTCACCCCCACTTTTCCTGCCCAGCCCAATCCACTCAGCTCCAGCTACAATGGTCTTAAAATGGCAGTTCGCTCCTAGTGTAGCTGGTGAAAACAGTTAACGCCTGTATCTATATGATGCATCATACAAAGGAACCACAATAGTGAGGGAGAATAAACATCGAGGGAAAGTCCAGGAATTTCAAAAAATGCTCAAAGGCTGCTCTATACATTTTCAGTCGTTGGCATCTTGGAAAGAGTCAGGGATTTGGATTAGAAGACCTGGGTTCATTCCAATTCTTTCACTTAAATGGCCACATGACCTTGGGTAAGGCACATCAACTTTCTGGAAAGAACTATGTAAGTAGCAGGGATCCATTTTCTTGTCCTACAAACTAATAACTTAATGGGAATGTTGGTCTTGAGCCATTATAAAATTCTTCCCATGATTTATGAAACTGGGGTATGTGTGTCTGTGTGTAAGTGTGCACTTGTATGTATTTAGAAACCAAAATATGGTATGAGAGAACACTTAAGCTAGAAGTTAAGAGAACTCAGACTTAAGCAGACTTCTATTATCTTATTGAGTAATGTTATTCAACAGACAACTTCTCCAGACCTCACTCTGCTCATGAAGTATACATGACTCATGCATGCAGTCATATACCACGTCAAGTAAGTGCCCAACAGGCCAAAACATATAAGACTGAGTCCAGATTTGTTGTAGAATGGAGCCATTATATTGATAAAAACAAGACAGAATTAAGACATGTACAGCATCTTTAGTCATCATAAAGCAGTGTGCATACATTATTTAACATTTCCAGCAAATTAGTTAGGTATTATTATCATTACTACTTTACAAGAGTGGAAACTGTAGCAGAACTGACCAAGTAACTTACTCAACAGCAATGGCTGGGTGAGAATCCAATGTCTAACTCTGAAACCTCATGCTCTTTTCACAAACCCAGAGATTTTAATGGTCAAATCAATCAACATCCAAATATTTCATCTGTGCCTGCTATGTCCCTAGCCACCATCTGTGGCTAGATGCCACAGATACAAGAAAGTATAAGAGACAAGATCCCTGCCCTTGAGAAGTTCATAAACTTGTTATTAAAAAAAAAAACAGTGAATAATTCAGCAATATATACATAGGCACTACATGCTGATAATGTAAAATGGTATACATTGTTCAGGATGTTTTCTACTTTAATAGAAGAAAAAATTCCAAGAGTCCATTAGAATTTTTTTCAGACTAACACCAAAATACCTGAACTCTTTTTAAAGTCCAAAAGCAAAACACAGGCTAGATTACTAGAAAGAAAAACAAGGGTAAAAGCCAAGTAAGCAAAAGTCATATTTCTGTGTCAACTATACCTAATATAAAAATAATTCAGATGAATATTTATACACTGAAATCAATTAAAATCAAATATGTATCAAGTGATTAACTTATACAGGGCACTGAGCTAGGTACTGCAATGATGAAAGAAGCTTATAACCTGATAAGAAGATTTGGATGAATACTTTGCTATCACTAACACAAGGCCAAATATAGTAAATTCAAATTGCTATTATGGCAAAGAGAGAATGGAACTGAAAAACAAGTCCCAAAGCTTAAAGTTTCCTGTCAGAACGGTAAGTTATGTAATTTTCAATAGGTAAGAAAGAATTCTTAATAAGGTATTATGTCTCACATTGACACTTTCTGATATTATACACTACTTTTAGTTTAAAGAGGCTTCCAAAAAATGGGGACTTGGAATACACATAATATCCAGTTCCCACTTTGAGGAAGCTTAGGTGTACTGGAAGAGACAGATGAGTAAAAAGACATAGGTAGCATGGGGTTAAAGGGCAGGGGCTCTGGGTTCACACAGGCTGTGGTGAACCCAAGGTCTCTCACTGTCCACCCAGGAAGGCACGTTACCTTCTCTTATTTTACCTACGTTTCCTTATCAGTTAAATGGGTGTAATAACGCCTTCTTCATATTTATTGGGAAAATGAAATAAAACTATATGTAAAGTTCTTATTAAGGGTGTAATACACAGTAAACATTCAATAAAATAGTCATTACTAGTAATGCTATAAGTACTTATAATCGGGGTAAGCAGAGGTGCTCGAGGGCCCTTGAGATAGTATTGCCAACAACGTGAAAACCTTTGCTGCGAATTAATCATCTAAAAATCCAACAAATTTTATATGTGGTTCGCAACAAGCCTTCAATAACAAGAGGAGAACCAGTGGGGTAACCGTTATTTTCTGAACGTGATGTGTGCAGCACTATACTAAGTACTTTACAGCATCATTCATTTATTCCTATGGCAGCTCTCTGAGGTGCTATTTTCAGCTTTGTGTGATAAACAAGGAAACAGAGGCTAAGGGAGGCCCATTTGTCCCATATCATACAGCTGGTAAGGAGAGGAGCTGAGATTCCAACCAGATCTGATGACTTTAAAGGGTAACTGCCACTCTGAATTCAAGTACCAGACAATTTCTAAATTACTTTAAACATTTTAGCTCTCCACAAACCATAACCAATGAACATGACTGCAGGAATGAGTCTGGCTAACAGATGAGGAATGCACTGCCATGGAGGGAAATAAATAATCACAGTGAGCTTCTCCAGGAGGTTCAAAACGAAACAAAACAAAAACAACTTCTTGACCACTTACTATGCATGAAAACTTACCAACTATAGAAAAGACAGATGAAACTAGATTTGAAAGCTTCAATTTACTCAGGTTTCTATAAAATAACATACTGAAGATAATACAAGGTGAAAGTGAGTGGTAACAGTAATCACAAAAGAAATAACTCTATTTTAAATAAGACAATTCTGTACTTATAAACACCACAAGAACAAGTAAAATAAAATCATTGGACCTACTCAGGCACAGAAATGTGGCTGACTCCCTTGCTGAAGTCAGTTCATAAGGCTTTTCGAGTTCAGCTGCGGGTACCTGAACATAGTCCTTCATGTTGTAAGAGACGATCTTCTAGCTGATCTTCCTGCTCTTAGATCCTTTTACCTACTGTCCAGGAAGTGCCTAGTTCACTTTACTTGTAATTAATTAGCAGAAGGTACTAATACACTGTAACTTATCTAACGTGTTGACATCAAATATAAAGCTATGGAGAACTTGATAATATCCCTATCAAATTCTGCTGACAAGGCCAAACAGCTTAAACAAGATACTATTAAAGTATTGTATTGCTAGTTTACTAAATATAGATTTTCATATAGTTTGAATAAGAAAATAAACTTATATTTTTTTCTTAAAGCATTCCTTTAATTCCTCCTCATCCTAGCTTCTGATCCCTTCCAACAAACTCCTCACTTTTCAACTGCTTCCCAACCTCATTTTTTCCAAAGGAAAAAGGGGCTAAGCATATCACAAGAAAGCCTCAAGCAACTGGCAGGTCTAAGCAATATGAATTCTTCCTTTAAATTTAATTCTAACACATAAAGGAGAAGGTAATTCACTATTCTCCTCCTGTAGCATATGGAATTTAGAACCCTACTTATGATATAGCAGGAGGAGAAACAGGAAGTCTCAAGTAGGTAACTGAACTATGGGAAAATGGAACTGGGGCATAGCTGGAAAGAAAAATTATGACCAAAAAAAAAGTGCCAAGCTGCATATTACAGTGGTGTGCAGACAGGCTCATGGGGCAATCTGTTCAATAATGCTCTCTGAGCCTTAGTCAGGAAACAGAAAAATCCTACCAATCTCTCAGGGTTAGGAGTACTAAATCAATATAAAAATTGCCTGGAATATAGAAGCCACTTTAAAAACATTTTATATATATATATATATATAAAATCTTTTGGTAAATTTTTTTTTTTTGGTAAATTTTGCCCTCATAAATTAACCATTTCTTCTTTAAAGACACCCAAGACATCATGTGGATTCACCAGTGTCTCCTAGTCCTCACCTCAGGCAGGAGTGAAATGTATCGACCTCTATCATCCTCCTTCTTTCATGGTGAGGTGTTAGAAATAATTTCCAACCCGTCCTGATCCAACAGGCATTCACAGAAGGACTTGAGTAGCTGCACAGAAAACCTCATGGCTGAGCTGATAGAAGCCATGGATCGGGTACATGGGCATACAGGGGTGCTGGGAGAATTCTGCTTAATGGGGCCAATAATCTAAGTGGTTGGTCCACCAGTGAGTACTCCTAGTATGTGATGACATTTGCTTTCCTATGCAGCTTTGTAAATCTGGGGATTTGGATAATTAATTACGACCCCTTTAAAAATAAGTTACTTATGCTTTCAACTAACTATATTACCAATGATAATTTTAAATCTAACTGGAAATAGTAATATCTCCAGTATTAAATTATTAATAATTAAACCATTAATGTCTATTATTAAACACCATCATGGCACTGGGTACCTGGGAAAAAGCTATCCTCTAAAACAAAAATAATAAGTTACTGTCACTGAAGTTGAAGAATGTTTAGATCTTATGATGGGAACCAACTGCATGGTTTTGAATTAGGTTTGTCTCATGATCTATTAAAGGAGAAATTAATAGTATCTATACCTTCTACAAAACAATGATATTATCTCTGTTAATTCTAACATGTAATGCCTTAGGAATTCTCTGGCATATTTAGGGATTACTAAGTGTCATACTTTCAAATGGGAATGGCTATGATTACTGGATTTTGGTCTTTACGATATTTCTATCATTGTATCTATAACAAATTATTGTACTTATTTATACACATGTCTGTTTTTCCCCCCAGAAAGTGAGTCACTCCAACATAAAGCCCATGTGTTTTGTTCATTGTTGTGCGTGTCTGGAATACAGCAGACATTCACAAAAAATGTTCCTTCACTAAATGAACGTGGACCCAAAGTTCACTGATAAACAAAATGAATTTAATATCTGTTGATATGTGCTATAAAAATCAAAATGATAAAGTACACTGTCCACCACAAAATACTAAATAAATGCCGGAACAATATAATTTCTCTAACGAATAGCTGACAATGTCAAATGAATCACTTTAAACAATTCATGTTTTATTTTTAGGCCTAGTGGTAGCTATCAGTAATCAAGGTGAAAAGAGACAGCATGTTTTTCTATTAGAAGATTTAAAAAATTCATTACTTCAAGACCTCGAGCTCTATGGTATTCAAAGCCCTTTTTTTTTTTTTTTTTTTTTGTGGTATGCGGGCCTCCCCCTGCTGCGGCCTCTCCTGTTGGGGAGCACAGGCTCCGGACGCGCAGGCTCAGCGGCCATGGCTCACCGGCCCAGCCGCTCCGCGGCACGTGGGATCCTCCCAGACCGGGGCGCGAACCCGGTTTCCCTGCATCGGCAGGCGGACGCGCAACCACTGCACCACCAGGGAAGCCCTCAAAGCCCTTTAAGAGTCTGCATCACATACATTCTCTTCAAGGTTAAAATTAAAAGTCAGTTTATTCATTCAGTTAGTGTCAGAACAAGACATTCACTTCATACAATTAAAAGATTTAGTAATATTACAGTCCCACTCACACATATCCCTCCCAAGTACCGAACAGTTAATATGTAGATTTACATATACCATACACACACATATAGACACCATATATAAAGCCTGTAATACGGGTGTTATTCCTGCACTTCAACACATGTACAAGGCCCTTGTGTTAAGAGCCACAGAGGATCAAAAAGGTAACTACTATCTACTTGAAAAGACAAAGGTTTAAAAATTGAAATTTAAAACAAGCTTTGGACAACATTGGAGGACAAGGGACATCTAATGTCAAATGGACCACATGGCCATAGGGCCACAGAAGTTGAGAGAAGAGAGGAAGTACTCCCAGGTCAAATGAAGGGAGGTTTTGTGAAGGACATGGGATTTGAGCTGAGGGCTCCCCCTGAAGAACAAGTAGACTGAACTATAAGGATACACTGAAGACAGTGGAGGACAATTACAGGCAGAGGGAACAGTGCAAGTTTCACTACGGAGGACGGCGCACGGAAAACCCAAAATGCGTTTTCTAATGACCCAGAGCTTAGAAAGGAAGGAACATAGAAGGTGGCACAAAGGAAGCATTAAAGGGTTTGGTGACTAAGTAGATAGGGGTCAAAGTAAAATGGGAACAAAATAGTCTTATCTTTAGGAAAGTGTTCCTTTTGAAAGGATTCTAATCCATTAGAGGAGTATTTTCTTACATGATTCTTTCCGCATGTAATTCTATACGTTCTCTCCTTTCATTCTCAATTTCACTACTTGTTCTTTATTCCCAGGCACATAAACTTCATGGAAAAGAGGACAACAAAGGTAGTAAATGGAATTAAAGCTCCAATTCTTTTTTAAAAGATGGTCTTCCCACTGCATTGCAATACTTGCCTCTACAAAAGGCATAACATAGACAAAACTCTGCACATTTCACAAAACTACTCTGATGCTCTCTGTAGGGAAAAAACAGCTTTTGGCTGCGTCAACTAGTGATCAGTCTGTACTCAACACATTTTCCCCCCACTATCACAATTTTAAAGGAAAAAAAATATTAGGCATTGTCCTACTTACAGTCAATTTACAGATTTATACCTAGACTTTACAGTATACTATCACACTTAACTGAAAAAAAAAATAAATATTACTCAGTAGAGTTACCCAAGGACAAGAGCAATAAAATACAGAATAATCATGGCTTTTAGAAAATCTAATCCTGCAAGATTGCATTTGAAAACCTTTTGGAATCCTCATATGGAAAAAAAAAATATCACAAACATTAAAATAAGGAAATACAATTCGCTATTCATTTCATCTGATGTTGGCTTAGTTTGCAAAACAAATAAGTAAGGATCCACTGGATGACACAGAAACCAGAGCTGCAACCAGGAAAAAAAAAGTACTCACACTTCTGTCCCCACCACCATTAGGACACAGTGTATGGTTCATCCCTACTTCTAAGACCATATGACCAGACGCTGCGTGCCACAGACCTTCTTCAAGTGCGCTCAGGGGTGGTCTTGGAAGGGAGTACACAGCGCTCCGGTGTCCCCATCTCCGGAGGTAAGAAATTAAATCAGGCAGAACTGAAAACTGAAATAGTATGTGATTCCCTTTTTTGTTTAATAGATAAAATACTGACTAAAGGTCCTCTATGATAATGTCAGTAGTACTGTTAAGAATTACAAAAGGAATCCCTTTTTCTCCATATGTAATTGTTTAAAAAAGCATGTGAACAACAACTTTCCTCTTGAATCCACACCATGGTACTATTATATTGATAATTATTTTGCACAATTAATATGTCTGGGGGGAAGAGAGAATTATGTAATGGTCAAAGATAAATTTAAGGATTATGATTAAGATAGAGGAAGAAGGGCATAAGGCAAATCAGACTATGCAAAATTTATAACGTAACTGAGAAGGTAAAATACTAAAGCACAAATGTGTTTTAAGAGTCCTATTTAAAACACAGTCTAACAAAAACTCTAGCTGACAAAAAACGCTTTATCTTCAAAAGGAGATTTAATACCCAGCTAGGGCAACAGCTGGCAAAGTAATTGAGGGCTCTGACAGTTTCCATCTCTGTAGTATATTTCAACAAACCAATCTTTGGAGCTTTGTACAAAAACTTATTTTCCACTTCTCAGAGCAAATCTTGGAAAATATGTAATATGACAAAGCTAGCCAAAGAGTACAGGAGTATCTTACATTAAGAAGAAAATGTGTTCTTCAAAGATAAACAAAAACAGATTAGTGTATATCTAAATTCCTTTACTATGAAAAAGAACAAAAGAAACTGAACTTACAACTTTCCCTTTAGTTAGAACTTCTTGTAAAGAACCCTAACATGAACAAATGTTCATGGAACACCATGGAATATTGTTTTTTTATGTGTTCTTGAAAATTGTTTTTCTTATATCAATGCCTAGACATAAGCTAATGGCCCAAGAATTCTCTCACCCATTTAGAATCCATTTTGAAAGGGCAAAATTTTCTTGAGACAGCCAAAACCTTCTATTGTATAGTTCAAAAGTAAGATTAAAATAAGTTAAAAATTCCACATTTAAAAAACACAAAAATTCTCAATAAAAATAAAGATGCTACTAGTGCTACTTGTTAGAGGACAACAAAACTTCAGGGTCTAGGAATCCTCACATTAGAAATCAAAATACAGAAAGAGCCACTAACATTAACACAGCAAAGACCAACTTGCAGAGCCTCAGAAGGACCTCTATGGATAAGTAAAGGCAAGAACTCCATTTACAAATCACTGATTCAGATGGTTCTGAGGCCCAGGGATGCTTAGTAATTTAGCATCTCTAGAGTGACTTGAGGATGCTATTAATAATTTTGCCAGGACCAGTGATATAAATCTTGGCAGTCACAGGCAACCTAGGACCTAGGATTATCCTTACTCTCTTAGACGGAGTATTGGGACATGTCTAAAGGCAGCAAACAAAGTAGACAAGTTTTCAGTTATAGCTGCAAAGTAAGGAAAAGCAACAACAATCCAGCCAAGGAAGATAAAGAAAAAGGTAAGGAAAAAAAAAAAAAAAAAGAAACATAGAACATTGGTTAAAAAAATAATAATAACTTAAGAGTTTACCTGGCTTTAATTTTTCTGGTATATAATAACTACAATCGTAATATATCAAATGATGTAATAAATTTTTGTTATTAACTGGTAAATTCCCTGCACATCTGTAATTAATGTTCTGTAAAATACCTACTACAGTCAAGGTACGAAGCTAGGGACTGTGATGGGATGTGTGAATAAGTCACAAAACTGGTTCCTAACATGAAGACCTTTAAAATATAACAAAATTGTTTTTTGTTTTTCGTTTTTTTTTAGATTCCATATATATGTGTTAGCATACGGTATTTGTT
>NC_041228.1:8741014-8747963 GCF_002837175.3 Physeter macrocephalus
GATCAGCTCAGTGCTTTGTGACCACCTAGAGGGGTAGGATAAGGAGGGTGGGAGGGAGACGCAAGAGGGAGGAGATATGGGGATATATGTATGTGTATAGTTGATTCACTTTGTTATAAAGCAGAAACTAACACACCATTGTAAAACAATTATACTCCAATAAAGATGTTAAAGAAATTTTTTAAAAAATCAAGCAACAACAAAAAATACTAACAAAATTGTAAGAAATCAATACTACAGAAAACAAGATGAGTATTCCTTTACTAAAAACAAAAGGCAGATGCAAACAAAACCATAATGGCAAGTAATCAAATTCACCCTCAATCTCCGGGTACAATTATATATATCTAATTATGCTGATTTTTCTACCATACATTATCTCTAGGGAACAGTTTGAACACCCTCAACTTCCCTAACTAAAACAACACTCTCAACTCTTCTGCTTTTACGATGTGAATGTGTTTATTACTCTCTTTTGATAAAAGGTTACCTCATAAGAAATCCTACCTAAGTAAACTGTGTTTCCACGGTACAATGCTTTCCTTAGGGTTCTATGAGCCACCTGAAAAACAGTCTCCTGGAATACATGTTTTTAACTAAATACTCCCTGGTCCCAGCCAGGACCTTCTGAGTCAGTCTCTAGAGATGGGATACCAGAATTCCTATTTCTAGAAATAACCCCCACTTCCTACTATGACCATTCAAGTTCTCAAGAACCACTCCCCTTGCATAATGATTTAAAGAACTACGTATATGATTTTTTCTTATTGTGTACTTGAGGTATGCAGGACATTGTACTTACTACCTAACTTACGCAATGGATAAAAAATTATAATACTGGCAGCATCTTAAGTTCATCTAATACATTACAATAAATGAATCATATAAAGCACCATTTATGAGACCAAATGAATGACAGAGATGATAAATGCTAGGGCATTTGGAAACAACGTCACAGAAGATACTGACCTGATAGAACTTCACTGCCAACAGTGCACTGGTATTCGTGGCTGAGGTCTCTAGAACTTCCCCATCACTGTGAGATGCCACCACCATACCTCCCTGTGGACTAGATTTTCTAAGTAACTTATGTTAAGTGAATACTTGGCAGACTCATGCTGGAGATAAATCAGGGTGAGGCACTAAATGGCCTTTAAAATCCTAAATCAAGTACTGGAGCAAAGGAAAACAAATTATCATGGTCAGACTTCGCACATGATTTTCTAAAATATGACCAGAACTTTTGAAATTTCCCCTTTTCCTAAAAGACTGCTCTGGTTTGCTTCTCTGTATTTCATGCCACTTTGTCCTTAAAATTATCAGTCCTTGTAATTTATTTTACATGCAATAGCTAAAGAATGAGCTATACAGTTTGGAAAAATTGTGCTGTTCTCCTCACCTACCTTTCCTAGAGAAAATTTCTATTATAAGGAGGAAGAGTGACTTATTTTACTGGTGAGTCTGGACAAAGGAACTGAGCGTGCCTTGAAACATAAGCTCCAGATATGTATCCCTAGCACTTACGCAATGCCCAGCACATAGGGAGAGTGCATATCTATTTGCTGAATGAATGAACAGTGCACTCTCAAAGGTTTCTCTTTCAAATCTGCATTCTGCAAGTCACTCTTCCTGCCTCTACGTGATCAGTATATTTGGTCCTGGAAGGCTGTCTCTATGTGGCCACCAGGGGGTTACCCAGAAGTTTAACTCAGAGTGTCCTCCTTGCAGAAGGTTGGTAAGTGCATTTGCTCTGCCAACCTGGAATGTCCCTTAGACACATCATTGGAAAGTCTAGATTTGGATGGAAAGCAAGTGGGAAGCCTGATGATAGACAAAAGTCAAACCATATTTTCTGACCCAGCTTTACTAGTAATAAAGCTCATATTTTGACTTTTATCAGTCTGATATTTATATTTCTCTCAATTGGTTCCAAATTCAGAGGGGAACAAGGGTGCAACTGCTACAGTCTTAAAATCAACAGAAATGTATCTAATTGGAAAAAACACATACACAATCACATTAATTCTTTTAGCAAGGTTTTCATGAGACCTGCCATGCCCCAGGCACTAGGCTAAATGCAGGGAAGACAAATACAGGTCACAGTCCCTAGCCTTCAGGAGCTCATAGTCTGATAAGAGAAGATAATCACATACAAAGAGAATTATAACTCTATGTGACAACAGCTATGACAGAAGAGATTGCTACAGGAGAACAGTAGTGCAGCCCTAACCTTCCTGCAAGAAGTAATAACTAAATTAAGTCTTGAAGAAGAAGTAGGAATTCAGCAAATGGGGGAGGATTATCATTCTAGGTGGAGAGAGCCACATGTTAAGAACAAGAGTGTAGTTTTAATTTGCAAACAAACATAAAGTTCTGCAATATGAGAGAAATGGCTAGACAAACTTGTAGGAAGCAGACTTGGAAACCAACTTAACTTATAAGGTACAAAGAGGGAGGAGTCAAAAGGAACAGACAGCATAGTTTGGACAAGTGGTTGGATGGTGGTGTCCAATAAGGAACCGAGGAAGACAAATTTGGGGGTAGGAGGAAGTATCAAAAAGAGAATAAATTTTATTTTGCACATGTTAAACTTGAGGTTACAAACGTGAAAGTGGGACATCCTGTAGTAGTCAAGGGATCAAGACTAGAAATATAAATTTAAGAACCAAAAGCATATAAATGATAGCAAAAGCAACTAGTTTGAGTAGCTAAGGTCGTCAAAGAAAAATAGGATGTAATTGGGGAAAGAATCCTGGGGAAAGCAAACATTTAAATAATGACTGGCAGATAAGGAAGTGAAAGGGAAGATATTTAAAGAAATAGGAAGAAAACTACAAAAAGAATAGTGTTAGAGAAAAACAAAGGAGAGTTTTCCAAATCCTATATCTTCTATAAAAGTACCAATTGCGTAGATAAAATAAGAACTCCAAAAAAATAATAAGAAATAAGAAAGACTCCAAGAATGAGGAAAGAACAGAAAAAGAAATTAAGAGCCTTTTTAAAAACAAGTAAACTGAAAATCTCAGACTTTACAGTAATATAAATTAAAATTTCAAGATATGTTAAATATTTTAACCAAAACTAAATCAAAGCAGTGGCAGTTTCAAAATATCCAGAATGAAAATCACTGTTTTACAGACTCTACACTTGATGTGGGAAAAAATAAAGAGACTAATCGCATAATTTACAATGATTATAGGTTCTTATTAAAAATAAAATGATGGATAATATGAAATATCCCTTAAAAGGATATAGTAATGTATTTCATTACTATTTTAATCAGTTTTTAGTAAGATACAAGTCTCCTATCTGAAATACAGAACTAGATTATGTTCTATAATTTTTAGTAAATAATGAAGGATAAAATACTTGATTAGAATGAGATAATCGCAAAATGAAAGTTCTACTAAAATAAAGATTGGAAGAAAAAAATTTACGCCTGCAGAACCCCACCCTTCATTTGGCATTTGGTGTTGAAAATATGATAAAAACAGAGATTTCTTTTAAAAAGGTAAGTAATTGGGCACTAGTCTTATTCTAATAAGAGATACAATTTAACAGAAGTTTCACATTGGAGGAAGTCTTCCAAGATAGACATTCAAAGAAACATTGGAACTGTTTCATGACTAGTCAACCAATCAAAAGAGGTTTATAAGGTGTCCACTACATGTCAAGTGCCAGAGATACAAGATGTATCTTCAAGAAGTTCCCAACCTAGAAAGATGCAATTCAAAAATTCTAGTTCTCACTCTGTATTTTTCATTGTCAAAGACAACTTTAAGATTATGGTTGCAGAACTTCAGTCAGTAATGTTTGAGAAATTATGATGAACAACAGCAAGTTCTAAAAGGTAGGGAATCTACAAGGCTTTCACAGTTTTGTAATATCACATCCATAACTGTTCCTTTGTTTCCACATATCACACAGCAGTCTGAGCTTCATAAAGGCAGAACTATGTCTTACTACTCATCTACCTAACAGTGCTCACTATTTTTGTTGATTTTATTTAATTTTTATTTGTTCATTTATATCAATTTCCAGTAAGTGGAGATCAGAAAGTGCAAGTCAATAAACTGAACACCACCTACTAACAAGATTATAGAGCAACTTAACTGAAGGTTTGTGAATTCTTAGTAAACCTATTCTGGTACCTAAAAATATGTCTTATTAAAAGCCATTTTATTTTGTATATGAGTATATGCTGGACCACATTATAACCAAGTAATGCCATACTGACGTCAGTGCCCATGTTTACTTCTGTGTCTAAAGCCATACTGGCACCAAGTAATCACCTAAAATAAGAGTATTAGATTTTTCATTCAGCAGTTTTCAGTCTAGGGTATGAGAACACTGTCACAGTCAGAGTTCTTGAGTTTGGAAAACACAAACCTAGAGGAAGACTTCTAGTCATTTTCACAAACTCTGAATTTAGCTCTTTTGCTTAACAATCCTATACCTTGGATATAGAACAAAAAGGCAATGTTCTGCATGTTGCATTTTCAAAGGCACTGGCAAACTAATGTATATGAAGAGGGTGGGTTTCTCTGTTGCTGCTCCTTTCCTCAGCTAACTTATTCACCTCCCTGCCTCAGCCTAGCGTTACTGCTCAAGGAAGTTGTCCTTGATGACCACCCAAAGCTGGGCCAGGCCCACCCTCCTCAGCCACCAACACCACCATCATCATCTGTTTAAATGACCTAGTGATCTATTTCTCTTAGAGGTCGATAAACTCCTCAAGGGCAGGGCTATGGTTTACTCATTTCTGAGACTCAGCAGGTAAAAGATGTTGAAAGGGTAAGGATCCAGAAACGTCTAGAAAGAAAGTCTACAGTTATATACATTTTTCCTTTCTGTGAAAGAAAAATGAAATCTTGAAATTTGGAGTCCTCTTTGGTATATTAGACTAAAGCAATCTTTTCTTAGTTTAAATCAGTTATAGTCAAAATGCTACAATAGAGAAAGAAAAGTACGAGCACCTGACTCCCACACTTAAAATGAAAGACATAAAAAGTTACACAGAAAGTAAATGCTGGAAGCTGGTAGGTATACAGCTTAAAATGTAATTTTTAGTATTTGGTCCCATATGTATGCCATGATATTTCATTTTGCATTGTTGTATCACATTAAAGCTTTAAGGCTTTATTGATCTCATGATCATACAAAAAAAACAAGAACAAACACATTTTTTCTTTCTTAAATTTCATCATTGTTGATGTGGTTCTTGTGTTTAAAATGTGTTGCTGTAACATTATAAAAAGCAATACTGTAGTCATTTGACCTTAACTACTATATAGGACCATCATATATATTTACAAGGAAGTTATATAAACTTGAAATCACAGAAGAGACAAATGGCCTTTTAAAACATAATACTTTCTCAAACTTTGTGACTAATAGATTGCATTTGTGATCAATGAACTAAGCCGCTGAAATAGCCATTAGAACTAATATTTGAACTAACACTCCATTCCATATGTTTCACAATTTTTAAAGCATGTGCAATTTTTAAGCCATGCTGAATACCAACATTATCCTGGTGTATTCATTTTGTATACATTACTGTTCTCTGTTTTAGCAAAATTTGGGGAGGGAGACAGGATTTTGTTTTTTTGTTTGTTTTTTAAAGTAACTTCCTCCATTCTGCCATAGGAAACAAACTACTTGTTCTTGAGAACTTCTCCATTCAGACTTTTGTAAAAGTATGTACGTTTATTCTTATCATTTTTATGGTTTTGTGTTTTTCTATTTAACGTCCTTTGAAATCAAATCAAAATCATTTCTTCATAATCATTTCTATATAATTCTCTGGATGCTCCTCATCACATATCAGTGGTTAGAAATGGACTGCAATGCAGTATCAGCTTACAAGAGCTAAGTAGGTATCTTACCGTTAACAGAAAGGAATTCTGCCTTGCTTCATGGATTCTGCAAAAATGAATTGCTGTTGGATTTGACTAACTGTAGATAGATTGTGGTATGGTAGATTTGAAGGCTACTAAATACAATTCATAATGCTTAACAAAAATTTTCATTCTTTTAGTTTGAAGAAATGTTTAGCACAGAATGTATCAGGTAGTAAATGTCAAAATATCAGGTATTACCCAAATATTTAAAAGACATCATGTAGAAAAAGGACTAGTCTGTAATGCCCTCAAAGAATAGAACTTGGATAAAAGTAGTCAAAATAACTGAGAACTCTCTGAGAGCTTCCAAACAGGATCATCTGTCAGTTGCTGTCCAGATTCAAACTAGAGGTTAGATTAAGTTATCGAAGATTCCTTCTAACTCTAAATGCACATGACATTCCAATTCAGCTGCAAAACAAATTTTAATAAACACCAATTATGTGGAAAGTACTATACAAGGTATTGTGGAAGGTACAGAAAAGACCAGCAATGGAAACTATTATTTAACAAGGAATGGGGCTTCCCTGGTGGCGCAGTGGTTGCGCGTCCGCCTGCCGATGCAGGGGAACCGGGTTCGCGCCCCGGTCTGGGAGGATCCCACATGCCGCGGAGCGGCTGGGCCCGTGAGCCATGGCCGCTGAGCCTGCGCGTCCGGAGCCTGCGCTCCGCAACAGGAGAGGCCACAACAGAGGGAGGCCCGCATACCAAAAAAAAAAAACAACAAAAAACAAAAAACAAAAAAACAAGGACTCATATGCTTTGATAGTTCCCTTCTAAATTAACTTGCTTTGCAGGTCATAAAGTCTACTTAACTTCTTGGTAAACAAAACACTTTATACTAAAATGAGATGAATGTTTAAAGTTCAAACCTTGACACCTTCAGAGAAAGATAGACAAGATGAAAAGGCAGAGGGCTAGGTACCAGATGAAGGAACAAGATAAAACCCCAGAAAAACAACTAAATGAAGTGGAGATAGGCAACCTTCCAGAAAAAGAATTCAGAATAATGATAGTGAAGATGATCCAGGACCTCGGAAAAAGAA
>NC_041228.1:8750529-8750683 GCF_002837175.3 Physeter macrocephalus
AGCCATATGATCATCTCAATAGATGCAGAAAAAGCTTTTGACAAAATACAACACCCATTTATGATAAAAACTCTCCCAAAAGTGGACATGGAGGGAAACTACTTCAACATAATACAGGCCATATATGACAAACCCACAGCAAACATCATTCTCA
>NC_041228.1:8750705-8751583 GCF_002837175.3 Physeter macrocephalus
ACCAGAAAACTACTAGAGCTAATCAATGAATTTGGTAAAGTTGCAGAATACAAAATTATTGCACAGAAATCTCTTGCATTCCTATACACTAATTATGAAAAATCTGAAAGAGAAATTAAGGAAAGACTCCCATTTACCACTGCAACAAAAAGAATAAAATACCTAGGAATAAACCTACCTAGGGAGACAAAAATCTGTATGCAGAAAACTATAAGACACTGATGAAAGAAATTAAAGATGATACCAACAGATGGAGAGATATACCATGTTCTTGGATTGGAAGAATCAATATTGTGAAAATGACTATACTACCCAAAGCAATCTACAGATTCAATGCAATCCCTATCAAATTACCAGTAGCATTTTTTTACAGAACTAGAACAAAAAATCTTAAAATGTGTATGGAGACATAGAAGACCCCGAATAGCCAAAGCAGTCTTGAGAGAAAAAATGGAGCTGGAGGAATCAGACTCCCTGACTTCAGACTATATTACAAAGCTACAGTAATCAAGACAATATGGTACTGGCAGAAAAACAGAAATATAGATCAGTGGAACAGGACAGAGAGCCCAGAGTTAAACCCATGCACATACGGTCACCTTATCTTTGATAAAGGAGGCAAGAGTTTACAAAGGAGAAAAGACAGCCTCTTCAATAAGTGGTGCTGGGAAAACTGGACAGCTACATGTAAAAGAATGAAGTTGGAACACTCCCTAACACCATACACAAAAATAAACTCAAAATGAATTAAAGACCTAAATGTAAGACCAAACACTATAAAACTCTTAGAGGAAAACATAAGAACACTCTTCGACATAAATCACAACAAGATCTTTTTTGACCCACCTCCTAGAGTAATGGAAATAAAAACAAAAATA